>NC_141993.1:8887510-8952510 GCF_049901715.1 Pseudonaja textilis
TCAATATCTATTGGACCAGACGGAATATGTGCCTACTTCTTAAAAAAGCTATCCACTGCCATAGCTGAACCTCTAAGCATAATCTTTGAAAAATCTTTCAGGACCAGCTCCTTGCCAAAACTATGGTCACAAGCCATGGTCATCCCCATCTTCAAAAAGGGAGACCCCAGCCTAGTTGAAAATTACAGACCAATCTCCCTATGCTGCGTCACCTGTAAAATCATGGAATCAATTATTAACCAATCCATTGTCCTCCACTTAGAGACAAACAACCTACTCTCCAATAAACAATTTGGTTTCAGAAAAAAATATATCCTGTAATCTGTAACTCTTACACTGAAAAAACATAATGACTACACAACTCAATCAGGGCAAAACAATAGACGCAATCTACATAGACTTCTGTAAAGCCTTTGATTCAGTGGTACACGACAAACTACTACTAAAACTAAAATTTTATAGTATCTCTGGACACCTGCATAATTGGATAGAAGCATTCCTGTCAAACAGACAACAAATGGTCAAAATGGGGAGCGTCCTATCAAATTCTGTACCTGTCAACAGTGGTGTCCCCCAAGGCAGCGTTCTAGGACCAACTCTCTTCATACTCTACATAAAAGACCTCTGTGATCATATTAAGAGCAACTGCATTCTCTTCACTGATGATGTAAAGCTATTCAACACCACCGACAATACTACTACCCTCCAAAAAGACCTCGACTATGTTTTAGAATGGTCAATCAAATGGCAACTTCAAATCTCAACAAAAAAATGCTCTGTCTTACATATTGGCAGAAAACATCAGAAAATAAAATACAAGCTAAATAGTTAAGACCTTGTTGAGGATTCAAACTTTGTCAAGGACCTTGGAGTACTCATCTCAAATGATCTAAGTGCTAGAGCCCACTGTAACTACATAGCCAAAAAGGCATTAAGAGTTGTTAACCTAATCTTACGTAGCTTCTTCTCTGGTAATATCACACTACTAACTAAGGCATACAAACCATTTGCAAGACCTATATTTGAATACAGCTCATCAGTCTGGAACCCATATCATGTATCTGATATTAACACAATTGAAAAAGCCAAGAAATATTTCACAAGAAGAGTTCTCTGCTCCTCTACTCATTGCAGAATACCTTATGCCACCAAACTTGAAACTCTAGACCTAGAAAACCTAGAACTACGATGCCTCCAGTCCGATGTAAATATAGTATGTAAAATCATACATTGCAATGTCCTACCTGCAAATGAATACTTCAGCTTCAATCGTAACAATACAAGAGCACACAATAGATACAAACTCAAGGTTAACGGCACCAAACTTGACTGCAGAAAATACGACTTCAGCAACAGAGTGGTCAGTGTTTGGAATACTCTACCTGACTCTGTGGTTTCTTCCCCAAACTCCAAAAACTTTAACCTTAGACTGTCTACTATTGACCTCACCCCTTTCCTAAGAGGTCTGTAGGGGGGTGTATAAGCGCACCAATCATGCCTACCGTCCCTGTCCTATTGTTTTTTTTATTTCTCTTATAAGTATCTATCTCATGTATTGAAAACTATATTTATTCTTATACCTGTATCTTGTAAGCGATTGACAAATCAAATAAAATGTAAAATGTAAATGTTTCCAATTTCTCCCTCTGTAGTATATGCCATTCTTTTAAAAAAAAAAAAAAAAGAAGAAGAAGAAGAAGAAGAAGAAGAAGAAGAAGAAGAAGAAGAAGAAGAAGAAGAAGAAGAAGAAGAAGAAGAAGAAGAAGAAGAAGAAGAAGAAGAAGAAGAAGAAGAAGAAGAAGAAGAAGAAGAAAGAAAGGAATACTGTAGGTAAACATGAGCCGAGGACCAGTTCACAACAAAATGCCCTACATGTAAACATTGCTCTTATTTCCCAGGGAACGAACAGGATTACAATTGCCAGTTGCAACAACATAAAAAGATAAATCAATTAGCCTGCTAATTTCTCCCCCCTCCCCATTTATTTCTCTCTGTACTGTATTTGTCATAATTGACTATAATTATGTTAATTACTAACTCCAGTATAATTACTGCATTTGTCACTTAACACACTGTGTACCCAAAGCAACGAGGCAATTGTTGGGCATCAGAAAGAAAGAAAATCCAGCCCCGGGGAAAGGATTCTCTCCAAAAATTGGCTGGAATACATTCAGGAAATGAAAGGGCAAAAGGAGAATTTCACGCAATGCTACTCTGAAGTGTTGGTTCATTAAGGATATTAATTTTCTGATAACTACACATTTAAGTGTGACACATCAGAGAGCACCTACCGGATTTAGCAATTATTAATGCGTGACAGTTTCAAATGCTAAGTGAATCAATTAAACAGCAGCCTTCACCCATTTGAGCAGAGAAACGGCTTCCAAACTTCCTCAGACTACAATTTTCACATGACAAAAAAAAAAAAAGGGGGGGGGGGAACCAATTCAAAAGCCTGACAGGTCAAAAAAAAAAAAAGAAGAAGAAGAAGAAGAAGTTGGAAACAAAAGCATCTTATAACCATCATCTCTCCCTCTTTCCTTGTCAGATCAAGTTTTCAAGTGTCTCCGCAGAAATGGCACCGCCATGCCAGCTGACACAAGGTGATTTTTCATCGCTTGTCAGAGAAAATCTTTTATTCTATTTGCTTGGCATTAACATGTTACATTTATTGATCCCGGCCCTTTTCTCCTGCCGCTGCAGGCCTCTGGGCTGGAGGCTCGAAGGGAGGGTTTTGATGTCCCGGTGACATTCCAGGCCCGAACAATGCGGGGACTAAATGGATTTCATGCAGAAATGTGTTTGTGCATGACAGCTACATTATTAACAGCGTCTCACACTGATAAATATGCAATTGCGACTATTAAGATTGGCCCAATTACAAGGAAAATATTCCCGGTACCTGATAAAAGCTACCACAATGAAAAAGTTTTAACAATAGCGCATTTTCCCCCTTGTTGAAGCCGAAGAAGATTCATCGTGACGAATAGAAAAAAAAGATGACATGCTTTATCTTAAATTTCTCCTTTGTTTCTCCTTCTCCTTTTTTTTTTTTTAATGGTGGCACTTCATCCTAAAGTCGGCCAAAGGAATCTATATTTTTTTTCCCCAGCACAAAACAGGCTGAAAAATTCCAAAGTGGTGAAAATGTTATTTTACAAGTCAAGATTTGAGGGCGGACAACAAAGAGCGGATGGGCTCACAGAAGGATGTTTCAGCCATATTGTCAAAATACCAAATGGCTTTAGTTTATTTATCTGTAATATTGCACCCCATTTTTAGCTTCATGACAGTGGAGATTGTGGCAACTTAAACCAGTCGGATGATCTCGCAGGGTCCCGATTTCAGAGCCGTTTCTTTAGGCTGCATAATTTAAACAGTTTCTCCTTGTTTCGTTTATTTTTCTTTTTGTTTATTTTACAATAAATATGATCACAAAGTATATATGTATGTGCTGTGTGGGTGTGTATGTCTGTATGTGTGTTTGCGTGAAGGTGTTGTGTACCTGCGTGTTTCACAACTCAAATAATTCCAGGCGATGTACAATCATAGTATTAATTAATATTAAAAAGACAGAAGTCAATCATTTTCTTTTTCTGTTCTAGCAAACTTTTTGCAGCAAATAAGATATCATTCACCATAGCTGGCAGGACTGAAAACCTATTTTAGGGGGTTTCCTGATGCAGTTTTAAAATCCATATTATTTGATCTGAGAATATACTTTTGCCCAGAGAGGCTCTTTCACAGAGTCCAAGCTTAAGAGGATGTAAAACAAATTTTCTCTTTTATCACCAACATCCTCTTATCTCTTTTCATTTTAAAAAGGAACAAAAGAATCTCTTTTTAAAATACTTTGAGGCAGATTTTTAAATATCCATTTTTATTCTTTTTCGTGCTTTGCTTTAATATTTCTCTTCCCTTATTTTGTTAGACACTGGCTTGGTGTCCCAGAGAAAAAGTGGCATAGATCCACAACAAATCGACAAAATTTTATTAGGACCAAAGGAAAAATTTATATCTAAAATATATAACTATCTCCTAAAATTTGATAAAGAAGAGGAGGCAGTGACTCAAACAATGATTGCCTGGATGAAAAACTTCAGATACAACATTCAACTAGAGGATTGGGAAAAACTTTGGATGAAAAGTTATAAATTAACAATGGCAGCCACGTACAAAGAAAATCTGTACAAAATGTTCTACTGTGGTCATCTAGCACCAGCGAGATTGGCCAAAGTCTACCCAAATTTGAACTTGACGTGTTGGAAAGGCACCTTCTTTCATATGTGGTGGTTGTGCTCTAAAGCAAAGAAATTTTGGAACAAAATAAGGATTTGGCTTCAAGAAATAACCGGGGAAAAATAGAACTTAAGCCTGAAATGTTCCTATTAGGGATAATTAGAGGTGATTATAAGAAAGAAATTGAATAGTGAATAATACACATATTGACAGCAGCTAGAATAACCTATGCTCAAAACTGGAAATCAGAGAGTAGTCCCACAGATAATATGCTAATAAAAAAAACTATGGATTGTGCGGAAATGAATAAACTTACAATGGAATTGCAGGAGAAGGAAGAAAAAGAATATTATATGGTTAGGGGAAATGGGATGTTTGGTTAGATAACAGGAATAAAAGACAATGCAAAATGTAAATGTAATTGATGTACGTGTGTGTGTGTGTGTGTGTGTGTGTGTGTGTGTGTGTGTGTAAATGAATATGGAAAAGTCAATGCCACAACTTACTTCAAAAATTGTATATATGATTTGTTTTTAAAATTGTTAAACTTTAATATTTTTTTTAAAGTAACACAGAAATCCTATTAACCAATACAGGTAGTCCTTGACTTATGACCACTATTGGGAGCCCAACATCTATCGTTAAGCGAGGCGATTGTTAAGTGAGACACATCCAATTTTACAACTTAGTTGGAAGCCAGTTAAAAACGTCACATATGGGGATCATGTGCACCTGGGACCATCATATATACTCTGGTTGTGCCAAGTGCCCAAATTTTATCATGTAAGTGTGGGAACGTGGCAATGGTCATAAATGCGAGGACTGATCATAATCATTTTTTCAGTGCGGTTGTAACTTTGAATGGTCAATAAATAAATGGACATGTCAAGGACCCCCTGTACCCAAGAAAAGGGAGATTTCCACATCACATCACAACATGCTATTGGAAGAAGAAACAGAGTCGTTTAGGTTCCTGGCCTATTTTATTGCACTGCCTTAAAACGTGCCTAACTTCCCTTAAGTTGCACTTCTCTTTTTAAAACTGTGTGACACAAAAGAACCAGTGGTGGGATTCAAATAATTTAACAACTGGTTCTCTGCCCTAATGACCGGGTGGGTGGGCGTGGCCATGGTGGGCATAGCCAGGGGGTGTGACAGGCAGCACTTAGCCTCCTGCACACCCCTGGGAGCAAAACTGGGCACTGACCACCACCCCCGTATCCCTAGTGGGCCTCCCTGTACTTACCTTGGAGCAAAAATAGGATGTGTGGGGACTTCTGGAAGGGGTGGGGGGAGAGGAGGGAAGGGCCAGACAGCAATTTAACAACCGGTTCAGCCAAAGTGGTGCAAACTGTTTGAATCCCACCACTGCAAAGAACGTTATGTCAGCTACTATCATATCATATCCATTTTCATACCTTGTACTCAGGCTAAATATAAAATGCATTTTAATTCAGATCTATTTTCTCACTGTTTTTAAGCAGGTTAAGGCAGGGGTGAATCCAGTCCCATTCCCCTAAAAGCAAAGCCTGTTTGTTTCTCTGAAAAACATCGAATGAGGAACGCATATAGCTGCTACTGGTAATGTCAATTTGTTTGTTTGTTTTTTCTTTTCACTTCAAGACTTCCAGGAACCCTAACAAATCTCTTGATTGAGCAAGATCCCAATCCTGCTTTACATTACTTGAAAAATTAAATTAAAAGGAAGGATAAGTTGAATTATCCAAAAAAGAAAAAGAAGAAAGGTAATGACAAAAGACATTTGGTACATTCATCATGGTTCAGATAGACCAATAAAACATGGAAGTTGTTTTAATTTGCAATAAAAATCAGAGGCCACCATATCTCTCAGAACTATGACTAAGGAGTACATGGCCAACGAATGCTATACAAACTAATCTAAGTAATCCACAGAAACAATTGCACGTTGTATAATAGTGTAATTCCTATCCATAAAACACACACCGCTTACCAGCACACAAACAGGCAATTATAAGCCTTGCCTCCTATCTTCATGCACATCAAGATATCGTTATTTCCTGCTGAAGCTCAGACCAAACTAGAATCTCATTCTCATTTGCAAATAATTTGACCGAAGCTTTGTTTGTAAATCATTTGCTAAGGAAAACAGTCCAGAAACCACCACCACCTCCCAAAATATATGAGTTTTTAAGAGCTCAACCATATACTGCAACTGCTGTAGCATGGAGACACATACACACACACACACACACACATACACACACACACACACACATCAAGCAAAAATCAAGAACTTGGAAACGTAACCTCAAACTGACAGGAGGGAAGTTCAAAAACCATGTTAGAAAGGATGACTTCACCAAAAGAGTAACAGAAGCTTGTGGAAATAGTGGGCCAACCATCAGTAACTGAGTTTAAACATGATTGGGATAAACACATGTCCATCTTCTGACCATTTTTTTTAAAAAAATAAATAAAACAAATGAATCATAAAAAGAATAATTAAAAATAAATACATCCGTAAACAAATGAATAAGTAAAAAAAAAAAATCGAAAACAAAACAAAAAGCAAGCTCAAAGAAGAACCACTAGGTCGTTTTGTACCATTAGTGTTTCTATATTTCTAACAATTTGCAGAGGATCTGTCCTCATTCAACTGCCTAGTCATCACCAGTCTTATCATTCCAAAACATTTGAGCATGCCAGTGGATATTCCCTTTATTACCCAACACAAGACCCAGGTAGACATTCTAGGATACTTGGAGAGAAAGTCCAAGGAACCTTCAAAGACCAGCAATCTGCTGGATTCAACTATACCATCCACTCTCATCCAGATGGTCCATGGCCATGTTGACTGTGATTGTAGAGAAATCTCCTTAGTGTTTGGGAAGTTTAAACATGGGAATATCAGTCTGATGGAAGACCAAACACAGGTCTTCTAGAAGATCAACGCATCCCAGGGGTACCCCCAAAATAAAAAGTTCTTGAGAAGCCATGAGGGAACCTCCTTCCCACAGCTTCTACCTGGCCATAGTTCTTGTGGTGGCAGGTCAGTTCCCAAGCTGGCAATCACATCATCATACCAATATCAACCAAAGGCTAAACTAGCCGGTAGAACTTTTAAGCTGTAAATTCCAATTCTGGGAAGGAAAAGCCAACTCTTCCAGTAGCAATTAAAGGTAGCGAGGTCACCATATAAAGAACTGCTGTTCTCCAGCTCAGTTTTGGAAGAGAAGATGTGGGGGAAAGCAGATCACCCAATCCCCAGCCTCAGTTTCGACTTTGGGGGCTCTGGGACATGTGTGGGAGCTTCTGGTTTCCTTCTTGGCATAATCTGAAGGTGGGATGCAAGCTGAGGTGCTCAAGTATTTCTAAAGGGTTTGAAGATCTTGGTTTAAGCAGAGAAGTCAAATTCTACAAGGCTGACCAGGGTGAAACAGGGTGACAAATTCTGCTCAGAACCCAAATACAAAAAAGGTATTATTTCCATAGCTGGGGTGTAATTCATATTCAAAAAACTCTTCATTCCAAAAAGAAGGAAATTGTGCTTTTTAAAGAAACGGGTCTTTTTCTGAATCTTTTAAATCAGTTTGTTTTCCTCCACTCCTGGAATCCATTCTTCTATTATTATTATTTATTTATTTGTCAATTCTCATTGTGTTCTTTTAGCAAAACCCAGTAACAAACAAGTTTTTAAAAATGTATGCAACTTAAGCTGAGCTATAACCACTGGGTCAAGCAATCCATTGACTAATACTCTCCCATATGTAAAGACAGACCAATAGAAGAATAAGTACCCGCCTAGATGAACACAAAAATGCAGTAAAAAAGCTGGAACACACTTCCTTACTAGTCCAACACATGAAAGCAACAGGTCATAGCATCGACTTCAATGGCACCAAAACCCTAGCCACTATAGAAAACCCCAGCCACAAAATTATCAGAGAAGCTATAGAGATTGAATAAAGACCCGAAAGCATGAATAGAAGAGATGATTCCACCAGACTGTCAATTATCTGGAAGCCTGAACTCTCAAACAAAAAAATCTCCACACCACAAGCCAGGCAAACACCTGGGCACAAACAGATCCCCCCTGATACCTCCAGCTCAAATACACCCCAACCAGGCAACCCAATGAAACCTAGCTTCCTAATAAATGATAGCTGTCCGTTTACATGTGTGTCCTACCTTAATAAATTGAAACTGAGGTCCAACCTTTTTGCGATGGGTCCGTATTTTGTCCCAAGGAATTCTGGAATTGCTTTGCAGTCCTGGCCAATGTAAGACACCTATAAGGATGAAGAGCAGAAGAGATTATGTAGTCACCATGCATTTTGAGATTTGGAGGCCACTCCCTATTTTTAGCTCTGTCAAGCAGATTGCTGAAAACCGAAATGAATGTTTGAAATAATAAATTGCTATCATCAGCAGCCTGGGTTCACCTTGCATTACCGTTTTGTCAAGTTCCATCACTAGGCTGATTTGAAATTTTGTCATTTCAAAACTAAGATGTTAATTAAACAGACAGCAGAATTTTGGGTATCCTTTTACCCTAGTAAGGTTTTATTTTTCTGTTTATTTTGGGTGGGTCCCAAACAGACTGAAATGGAAGAGAAATAAAGTTGCACTTCTCAGGCTCATTTTACAGGAAACTATTAGCAGGGATAGTGCATTTCTGTGTAATACTTCCCTAAGTCTAGGCTGGCATTACTGCAATAAGCCTTGTGCAACATAAGCCAATACAAACACATGAAGTGTACAGCTCATTTACCTAAGGCTATACAATAAATTTAAGGTACCTTAAATTATTTAATAAGATACTAATACCACTCTATAAAGCCTTAGTAAGACCATACCTAGAATACTCCAGCCAGTTTTGGTCGCCATACTACAAAAAAGATGTTGGGACTCTAGAAAGAGTGTAGAGAACAGCAACCAAGATGATTAGGGGACTGGAGGCTAAAACATACGATGAACGGTTGCAGGAACTGGGCCTGGCTACTAGGGAAGAGAAGAACGGGGGGAGACAGGAGAGGAGTGGAGTGGAGTGGAATGGAATGGAATAGAATAGAATAGAATAGAATAGAATAGAATAGAATAACAAGAGTTGGAAGGGACCTTGGAGGTCATCTAATCCAACCCCCTACTTAGACAGGAAACCCTACACCACTTCAGACAAATGATTATCCAACATCTTTTTAAAAACTTCCAGTGTTGGAGCATTCACAACTTCTGGAGGCAAGTTGTTCCACTGATTCATTGTTCTCACTGTCAGGAAATTCCTCCTTAGTTCTAGGTTGCTTCTCTCCTTGATTAGTTTCCATCCGTTGCTTCTTATCCTGCCTTCAGGTCCTTTGGAGAATAAACTGACCCAGGGGTGGGATTCAAATTTTTTAACAACCAGTTCTGTGGACGTGGCTTAGTTGGTGGGCATGGCTTGGTGATCATGTGACTGGCTGGGCGTGGCCAACTCAACATCATTCACATCGAGGCACGCATCTCCTTGCCTGGCCTCAGGTCCTTTGGAGAATAAACTGACCCAGGGGTGGGATTCAAATTTTTTAACAACCAGTTCTGTGGACGTGGCTTAGTTGGTGGGCATGGCTTGGTGATCATGTGACTGGCTGGGCGTGGCCAACTCAACATCATTCACATCGAGGCACGCATCTCCTTGCCTGGCCTCTCATGACTATGGGGATGCTGCAACAGTCGTAAGTGTGAAAAATGGTCATAAGTCACTTTTTTCAGTGCCATTGTAACTTTGAATGGTCACTCCACACAAGCAAAGTACCAGCAAAGGAGGGGGGAAAAAACTCCAGAGAAGTTCCTGAGACAGGAAGTCTAGGCCTGCCAAGAATGTAATAAGGGTTAACAGAGAGGCAGTTTCTGTAAGCAACACCAGAATGTTTCCTTCCTGCCTTCCTTACAGGATTAGGCCAGTAATTTCTTCTAACAACCAGTTCTCTGAACTGCTTAGAATGTTAACAACCAGTTCTAGCGAATAGGTGCAAACCAGCAGAATCCCACCCCTGAATTGACTCCCTCTTCTTTGGGGCAGCCCCTGAGATATCGGAACACTGCTGTCATGTCTCCTCTAGTCCTGTTTTCATTAAACTAAATATAGTATGTCCAGTTCCTGCAACCGTTCTTCATATGTTTTAGCCTCCAGTCCCCTAATAATCTTTGCTGCTGTTCTCTGCACTCTTTCTAGAGTCTCACCATCTTTTTTACATCGTGGTAACCCAAACTGAATGACTAGGAGGTGAGTGTCCATGTTTCACCGGCGTATGTTGGAGCAGGTAAGACACACCGATCAAAAATATTTCCCTTCAGGCACAGGGTGAGGTTGTTCTTGAAAATTACACTTAAAATGACGCACATATCGAAACGTCTGCAAGAAAACAACCAAGCTCAGGGAGTAACAAGGACCTCATACCACAGTGGTTGAAAGTTTAAGGGAAAATACAGTATATCTTTGAAATCTCCCATAAAATTTATCATGAACTTGAATAAGTAGCTTAGAAAGTTGGTCCAATGTTTTATATTTTAAAAAATCCACAGTGATATATTTTACATTTGCAAGAATAATGTTGATAAGGTTCCTATTAGTTAGAGTCCTTTTAACAGCCAGGTTAATCATATATTCAGTTCAGAGCTCTATTTTTTAAGGGCCTTATGAAGTTTCCATTTGTCTCGGAAAGCTCCATTTCTCCAACTTCCCGATAAAAACAAGAGAACAAGAATCAGGCAAGTTGTGTTTGGATGATATTTCATGTTTTCCAACATGCAATCGACTCTCCATGACAACTTGCCGATGCATCCCCTAACTTTACAAATTGTAGTTCAGCGGGTCTCAAAATGATTGCAGGCTGATACTGTAGTATTTCATCGGCTTTAATCCATCCTTCTTTAGTAACTTTATCTGAAAAAGAGATCACTGACTATAGAGAAATAGTTTCATGGTGAATACATGAGCTGAAAAAGAAAGGGAAGAAAAAAAAAACCCCAGGCTTTATTCTTCTGATTTTACTCCTTCATTTTAAGGCATCTCTACTATCCTTTTTCTTACAATCAATTCCACGTTAGAACAAAAATAAAAAATAAAAGTGCCCAGTTCTCACAATGTCCAGAATTACAAGGAGGAAATTCTTTTGGAAGGGATCTCAATGTCTTTATTTGTGAATTCTGCTCCAGAATTAATCTTCTGGTCATCCATCTGCTTGAATCTCTAAGCTTTTAAAAACCAACGTAGAGTTCTGCAAACGTTTTGCTATTTAGCGGAGAAATATGGATGTCCACGCCTCTCAACACATGAGCAGCAAAAGTTTTAACATTTATTTTATCCATATTTACTTTATTTGTTAAAACAAATGTGTTTATTTAAATGGAGATGGCCACCCATTCGTTCTCCACCATTCTGGCTGGCTTACAAAAATAGATCCTTTTAGTGATCGTCCTAAGCCACAACGTCACAGAAGAAAGTGACTTGTGACCCTTTCTCACACTTATGATGATAAGTACCATCCCAGTAGTCACGCGATCAAAATTCAGACGTTTGGCAACTGACTCACTGATTCACTTAACAGCTGTGGCAAGACAGGTTGTTAAACAGGGTAAAACTCACTTGTTTCGCTGAGCAACATCAATTTTGAGCTCAGTTGTGCTTGTAAGTTGAGGAGTACCCTGTACACAAAATATTTAGGCCCATATAACACTACTCCCCCTTAGACAGATTACTACAGTATCTAAATGTCCAAGGCAGTGGTGGGATTTTACCAGTTCGGACCAGTTCTATAGAACCGGTTGTTACAATTCTGTGCAGTTCGGAGAACTGGCAAATCGCACTACTGGTTGGCCCCTCCCCTCCTCACCCACCAGATCCAGGAGGCTTCCCTGAGGCCTAGTCAGGGGTGGTATTCAGGGGGTTGAGGGAGGGAGAAGTGGCCTGAGAGCAGAGCTGAACCTTCCTTAGGATTGAAGCATCTATTTTTCGGTGCAGACTCAGGCAGCGGATTGCAGAAAGGTAGATCTCTGAGTGAATCTGTGATTCTGCAAGCAGCTCAATCTGCCTGCCTGCCTGCTTTGCTTTGCCTGATTTTGGGTAAAAGTTGCTCTTTTTAAAAAAATAAAAAAATTCAATCTTTACATATATATTTACAATATTTACATACAAGCCACGCCCAGCCAGTCACATGACCACCAGACCACACTCACAAATTAGGCCATGCCCACAGAACCGGTTGTTAAGAAATTTGAATCCCACCCCGGGTCCAAGGGTTATTTTTCAAGTAGCGTGAAGTATGCCTAATGTATAAAGCTTCACTCTGAAGATGGTATGATTAGAGTGAAGACCAGCCTACTGTACAGCTGGGTGGGTGGGTGTTTTTCATTCTAGTTGAAATTGCCAGGATGTTTTATTTTCCTATAGACCTCAGTCCCTTAATCCTGGCTGCTAACTTTGAATCAACTTGGAGAAGAACCAATTTATCAAAGGCTGCAGAGTTATGGCTCTGCACACAATGTCTGACTTGTCTGTGAACAGGTGGTGTCAAGCCTTAAACAATGCATTATGGATGTAGAACAGCAGTGGGATTTGTCATCTCAGTCCATCCATATATATATGGATTAGCCGATCTGATTTTTTTTTAGACCAGCAAGGTATTTAAACCAAATAACCATCCCTAAATTGAGGACTAATATTTCACTTTCAACAGCTGCCCTTGAAGAAAAACTCAGAAAAACATCTTATTCTTCAAGATTCTGTCCTTGTGGCTTACAGAAGTGCTGAAAATACAATCCATTGTAATGTTGCACTACCCAATTTATAAAAAGGTATGGCTATGTTTTATTACGCCTACCTATTAATTAAATTTCTGGGTCAATCAGACGTTACATACAGTTGCTGTTAGCTGACCAATATGATTCAGTTTCTGTGTGTCCAGTCTATAAAATCTGTTATAACCAACCCTACTAATTATTTATTGTTGTTTACTTTGATCAAGTTTCCATCATTTCTTTAAGCAAAATGTCGCCATTGACCTTAGTAATGGACAGAAAGCAACCCATAAGTACAAAACCATTGTGAGTTTGGGAAAGAAAGTATCATGAAGAGAAAATTAGAGTACATAAAATTTTGTTCTGCGGGAATCACAGCAGATTCAATTCCCCAATTTGCTGAGCCAAAACGTTGACATTGACTATTGTTTCAGATTGTGGAATCACTCTGATTCAACAATTCAGACATTTTCATTTGGATTCAAGGGCGTCTCCATTCAAACCATATAGTAGTTCCATTTGAAAATTCTCTGCACAGGAAATGATGATGGTGATGATGACTTAAAAATTCATTTCCAAAGGCTGATTCAATCAATTTGCCTTCCTTTACAACTCCTGGTGTAATTTTGAATCAAAATGATATGTCCCAAAGCTCCAACAAAGATGTTCTTCCATATAAAAACATATAGCTGGTGGAATTGAGTATGTCTAGTTTAATGAAAAGAAGGACAGGGGTGACACAATAGCAGTCTTCCAATATCTCAGGGGCTGCCCCAAAGAAGAGGGAGTCAAGCTGTGCTCCAAAGCACCTGAAGGTAGGACAAGAAACAATGGATAGAAACCTATGAAGTAAAAAAGCAGCCTGGAATTAAGGAGAAATTTCTTGACAATTAGAACAATTAATCAGTGGGACAACTTGCCTCCAGAAGTTGTGAATGCTCCAACACTGGAAATTTTTTAAAAGATGTTGGATAACCATTTGTCTGAAGTGGTGTAGGGTTTCCTGCCTAAGCAGGGGGTTGGACTAGAAGACCTCCAAGGTCCCTTCCAACTCTATTATTCTATATGCCAGGACACAGAGGCGTTATTCATAGCCCTGGGATATCTAAATATGTACCTCAATGGGGTTTCATTGTTTGACGAAATACTTGGTGGGAACTTCAGGAGTAAAGAGGGTGAGAAAGCCAATGGCTGCTGAGTAAGCACCACTGCTCTTCTCATACTGAAAAATAGTCCAGATTTGGGCATCTGGACCATTGGTTGTCACTTGAGGTCCATCAAAAATTAGAAATCAAATATAAATAAGTGTACAACATGCATTACAGTACAACTGCATTGCTTTTATTTTGAAGACAACTGCTATTTTTCCCCCCAAATTACGCCTTTGCCTTCACAGCTCTCTTGATCTGGCCCTTCACAACAGTCCCAGTTTCTCATGTGGTGGCTTGGAAATATTAATTGTCCACCCCGCCATAGATGAAACTAGCAATACCAATAGCCCTTAAACTTATATACAGCTTCACAGTGCTTCACAGCCCTCTCTAAGCAGTTTGCAGAGTCAGCATAATTGCCCCCAACAATCTGGGTCCTCGTTTTACCCACCTTGGAAGGATGGAAGGCCGAGTCAACCTTGAGCCTGGTGAGATTCGAACTGCCAAATTGCAGGCAGCCGGCAGTCAGCAGAAGTAGCTTGCAATACTGCCCTCTGACCACTGTGCCGCCGTGGCTCTTAAGAAATTAAGTGGGGTGAGGGTGACCCCATGAACTATTTTGGTCACTGTTGAAATACCAGTTTGAGCAAGAACCCCTTCAACCCTTGGATTGTTTGGTTATACAGCAGACTCAGCTGTGCTTATGATTTATCAGTACCATAAATACGCAGGTAAAATGATCTATATCCACTGAGAACACACCCAAGGCTATTAACATGCCTGGAATTTTAAAGTTTGCTGCAGATCTCCAGGCAGACAAGAATCAATCCCCAAGCATGGGCAAACAACCTCTGTCCCCAGGATTCAAAGGATCACTCCGTCAGAAAAGAGATTACGCAAAGAAGAGCCTTGTTAAACTCATAAAATGCCATCTTAATGGCTACCAACAAGCACAAATCTACGAAACTATCTTAAGATTGCTAGACCCTGCCTTTTTTTAAATAAAGGAGCTTACAAATAGTCTTTGAATTACAAGTGTTTGTTTAGCCACCATTCTAAGTTACAGCAGCACTGGGGGGTAGCTTGCCACCGGTCCTCACACTAACGACCATTCCTCACACTTTTGGCCATCAAGAGCGTCTGTATACCGCTTAGAGAGGGCTGTAAAAAGCACTGCAAAGCGGTATGTAAGTCTGAGCGCTATTGCTATTGTAATTTAAACCTCACTTTCATCCCCAAATCAACAGGCAAGCAATTTAACCCCGTCTTCAATATTGAGAATCACAAGGGTAACGTTACAATGTTATTTTGTTTTTTCCATATTTGAAACTTTTTAACCTTACACGATGATCAGGGGACCGGAGGCTAAAACATATGAAGAACGGTGGCAGGAACTGAGTATGGGCTAGGGGAGACATGATAGTAGGGTTCCAATATCTCAGGGGCTGCCACAAAGAAGAAGGGGGTCAAGGTATTTCCCCAAAGCACTTAAGGGCAGTGCAAGAAGCAACGGATGGAAACTAATCAAGGAGAGAAGCAACTTAGAACTAAGGAGGAATTTCCTGACAGTGAGGACAATTAATCAGTGGAACAACTTGCCTCCAGAAGTTGTGGATGCTTCAACACTGGAAGTTGTTGGGTGTTTTTTTTTTTAAAAAAGATGTTGGATAACCATTTGTCTGAAGTGGTAAAGGGTTTCCTGCCTAAGCAGGGGGTTGGACTAGAAGACCTCCAAGGTCCCTTCCAACTCCGTTATTCTATTCTATTCTGCATTCTAATCTAATCTAATCTATTCAAAAATTATTACTGATTGTAATGTCAATTTCATTGATTATATTGCACGCTGGCCGGAGCCCCCTCTCGGAGGGAGATGGGAAGGAGAAGAAGTATGAAATATAAATAAATATTTTGGTGTGGAAATGCTTTAGTAGGGGGCAATTGGGTTGACCTAACTGGAGTATTTCAAATTGGGAAGTTGTTTGTGGGTACACTTGGGAGATTCTGCACTGGAGACCTGTGTGTGTGTGTGTGTGTGTGTGTGTGTGTGTTTGCTTGTTTGTTTATTAGATTTGTATTGCTGCCTATTCGCCATGGCTGTTCTTCCCCTCCTGGAATGCCACACAGTTAGTCCTGTGGTGTAGGGTGTCCTGCCTAGGCAGGGGGTTGGACTAGAAGACCTCCAAGGTCCCTTCCAACTCTCTTATTCTACTCTATTCTATTCCTCGACTTACGTCCATAACCAAGCCCAACATTTCAGTTGCAGAGACAGCTGTTAAGCGAGTTTTGACCCATTCCCATTATATGATCTTTCTTGCCACCCTCGTTAAGTGAATCAGCAGGTCATAAAGGGGGCGGGGGGGGTTGTCATGTGACCCCGGGACACAGCAACCATCATAAATAGGAGTCAGCTGCCAAGCCTCTGTAAACAATAACATCGTGAGACACACACACACACCCCAAATGCTGCAGCCAGAAGTGAGGGAAGTGAGGGGGGCGAGTCCTTTGTTTCAGGGCTGCTGTAACGTTGAAACGGTCCCTAAACGGTTTAAGTGTGACGAGACTCCAGAAAGGGCTTCTCAAAAGAGGCTTGTGGAGGAAGGAAAGGAACGTCTGGATGGCCTTCAGAGCCGGGTGGTGGGGAGCCAGGAGCAGAGAGCGCGTGCGCGAGCCCAAATTGACCGCAGCTGTCGAGAAGGCGCGGCCCCTTCGGGCGCGCGCGCGGGTGGGGGTGGGGCTCCTTTTCTCTCCCTTCGGCGCCTTTTCCTCGCGCCCCGCAGGTTGAACCCCGCGAGCAAGGGAGGAAGCGGGGGGAGGGAAAGGGCGGTAGGGGAGGGCGCGGGAGAGGCGTGGAAAAGCGCGGCTGAGGGAAAAGAGGGCGGCGCCCAGGGAAAGTTTGGGAGCGCACGTGCGCTTCGGGAGCCGCCACAGGCGGCTGAGGAGGAGGAAAGGGAGAGGAAAGGAGGAGAGGAAGAGAAGGAGGAGGACGAGAGGAGAGGAGAAGGAAAGGAGAGGAAAGGAGGAGGAGGAAAGGAGGAGGACGAGAGGAGAGAAGGAGAGGAAGAAGAGGAAAGGAGGAGAGGAGAAGGAGGAAAGGAAGAGGAAAGGAGGAGAGGAAGAGGAGGAGAGGAAGAGGAGGAAAGGACGAGAACGAGAGGAGAGAAGAACGAAAGGAGAGGAAGAAGAGGAAAGGAGGAGAGGAGAAGGAGGAAATGGAGAGGAGGAGGGAGGAGGAAGAGGTGGAAGAGGAAAGGTGCAAAAGAGGAGAAGAGGAGAGGAGGAGGAAAGGAGGAGAAGAAGAGGAGGAAAGGAGGACGACGAGAGGAGAGAAGAACGAAAGGAGAGGAAAAGGAGGAAAGGAGAAGGAGGAAAGAGGAAAGGCAGAGGAAAGGAGGAGAGGAAGAGAAGGAGGAAAAGAGGAGGACGAGAGGAAGAGGAGAAAGGAAAGGGGGAGAACGAGAGGAGGAAATGGAGAGGAGGACGGGGAGGTGGAAGAGGAAAGGTGCAAAAGAGAAGGAGGAAAGGAAGAGAGGAAAGGCAGAAGGCGTAAAGGAGGAGGAGGCGGAGGAGGAGGCGAGGCCAGGAGGCTGAGCGGGTCCGCAGGGCAGAGCGGGCCGGGCGAAGGCACTTACTTGCGTCCCGTCCACCAGCCGCCCGGCCATGGCTGCGCTTGTCGGAGCGGCCGGTGGGGCAGGCGGGGCGGGGCGAGGGGCGCGGCCGGCCAGCTGCGCGTGGCCTCCCGGCTGAAGCCCCTGCGGGATGCCGCTTCCTGAAGGCGGTCAGCTGATCGGCAGGCGGAAGAGCCGCGGCCGGCGCTAGGCGGGCCAGCACTGCACTTCGCGACGGGCGGGGGGAGAGCTCCGGGAAGGGGGCCGGACGGATGGCCTCAGGGGGCTCCGTCCAAGCTCAGCTGGGGGGCAGTGAAGATGGGGACGCCCCTGCCTCCTCCCCCCACCCGCCTCTCAAAACTTTTCAAAAGTTGGTGGCTGCCAATCAGAAGAGAGGACCAGGGATGGTCCTTTCAATGACATGGCTAGTCCTCGACTTACAATGGCTCATTTAGTGACCGTTCCAAGCTACAACGGCACTGAGAAAAGGGACTTAAGACCGTTTTTCACACTTAACGACCGTTTTGGGTTTTTTTTGGCACTTAGGACCATTTTTCCCACTTAACGACCATTGCAGTATCCTCAGGGTTCCATGATCAATATTTGGTCGCTTGGCTATTGACTCACATTTATGACGGTTGCAGTGTCCCGGAGGAGGGGCAATGGGGGCAAAAAAAAAAAAAACCTCACTGGACAAACGTCTCACTTAACAACCGAAAGGTTGTGGCCGTTCGTTTGAGGACTTACCTGTATTGCAAAGAGGAGGAAGCACAACTGGCAGCTGCTTTTTAACCCGAAACTCGTCTCAAAACTCACCTGCCAGAGGGCTCACGATCCACCTGTCCAAAGGGGCAACTTTGTAAGAGCTCAGGGAACTGTAATGATGGTATCAGGCACCGTCTGTGGGGATGAAGGCTTGCAAAAGCCCTGAGCTGGGGTAAAGGAGGAGGAGGAGGAGGAAAGGAAGAGGAGAAGAACAGAAGGAGGAAAGGAAAAAGGAGGAAGAGAAGGAGGAAAGGAAAAAGGAAAAGGAGGAAAGGAAGAAGAGAGGAAGAAAAAAAGGAAAGGAGAAGGAGGAAAGGAAGGGGGAAAGGAACTCACCAGGTTGTGAAAAAAATAGGAAAAAATGCGAATTATGTATGTTCGTCACATTTATAAAGTAATAAAAGCAGGATAAAAATCAAATAAAAAATAAACTACATGGACGCTCCTGGAAATGAAACTGGATTGAACAAAGTTGTACCTTTCCTCATTTGGCATCTCAAAACATTAAAACCAAGGCCATCCAACAAGCCCCGGTTATGTAAAAAATATCATGTTCCTCTCATGTGACACATTTCTTCTTTTTTTCTTTTTCTTTTTTGCAATGTGACGGGAGGGAAGAAACCACTGAAACAATTGTTGCAATCAAAACTCTTGGTTTTGTCCATCAACAACCACCCATTCCCAGCTAAGGTAGTATCCCCAACAGACTGCACCAGTTCAAAAATGGGTATCCGATCTTTATTAATTGACTTCTGACTAAGCCGTAGTCTATTTGAAAATGTTCAGTAAATCGGGCCATTTCTTTACAACCTTGTTGAATCTGCATCCGATTATAAGAATCCCATCTCCTGAACTGCCACCATTTTAGAAGATCTTTTAAGAGGAAAGGTGAGTTGATGTGACTTTGTTGTTGCCTCTCATAGAATCCAAGTGGCATTTTTAGGTGCGTCCAGATGCCTGTAGTTGTGAGATATACAAGGTCGCAGGACCAACTAAAAATTATCCTAAATGCCTTGATAATCCAGCAAGAAGATATGTCATATTACAACCTCCCAGAAAGCAAGCAGACCTGGATTCTGTCAAATTTGGATGAAGATTAAGGGAAATGTCCGTAAGTCTGAGTTATCTTGTGGGAAAAGGAAAAACTCATAAAGGAAATAAAAAATACTGTATTCATCTACCTCGTCTACAACTGTTTTACATTATAAACAGACTGTGATTTGCCTTTAATTAACCCATTTTTGTTTTAGATTAACTCGTACGCACATTAGCCCTTGATTGTTTAATATATTCAATCAAAATTATTTTTGTTTTTGTTTTTCTGGAAGGTAAATCTGTATAAATACCCTAGATAGTTTCAAGTAAGGCCTCCCAATTTCTCAGACTATAAATAAAGACTTTATTATAAATACAGAGGACTCCTTAGAAGCAGTGCAAACATTTTAATCAGCTCTTAGAAGTACTTGGTATTAAAGCAGGAGAAAAAACGCCAACACTTTGTATTTAGGAATTGTATTTGTCATTGCTTTCATTTGTAGATAAATTATAGATAAAGCAGAGTGAATAATATTTGAGAAAGGCAGCAAAGTAGGAGATGAATTAATGTGCACCTTCTATGCACTGAGAAAGAAAAAAAAAATATAACCAAGCATTAATAAGCATTTCCCTGCAAGTGTGTCATGGACGGATTCTTCTGTTTCAGGATATGGGTTCATGCTGGATTTACACTTAATATTGCATATAAAGTAGAATTTCTAAAACATTTAATAGCTCCTTCCTGAGAATGTGGCATTTCATAATATTCCTAGAAAAGATCGCCTCCATTTGATTTTCCATGGACAGTTTTTCCACTATCAACATTAAAAAAGATAAAAGTTCCCCTCGCACATACATACTAGTCATTTCCAACTCTAGGGTGCTGTGCTCATCTCCCTTACAAAGCCAAAGAGCCAGCGCTGTCTGAAGACGTCTCTGTGGTCATGTGGCCGGCATGACTAAATGCCTAAGGCGCACGGAATGCAGTTCACTTCCCACCAAAGGGGTCCCTATTTCCCTACTTGCATTCTGACATGCTTTCAAACTGCTAGGTTGTAGAAGCTGGGACAAGGAACGGGAGCTCACTACGTTACATGGCGTTAGGGATTTGAACCGCCAAACTGCCAACCTTTCTGATTGACAAGCTCAGCATCTTAGCTGATGAGCCACTGCATCTCTTATGGACATTAGAGAACTGCTAATAAGACCTGGTACAGAGGTCATTCTTTCCATTCTGAACTGATCTTGAGATACGACATACAGGAAACCTGTTAGGCCCAAAAGGAACCAAGAATGACAACAGGAGTTATTTCAGCATAGTTTCTTTATTACTGCTCACCTATATGCAGGAATCTTGTCATTATCTTCATAACTGTTAGATAAACCCTGTGAACTTAATTGAAATTAATGTGAAATTAATTGCACCAGAAGGCAAGACAAGAAGCAATGGATGGAAACTAATCAAGGAGAGAAGCAACCTAGAACTAAGGAGAAATTTCCTGACAGTCAGAACAATTAACTAGTCGAACATCTTACCTCCAGAAGTTGTGAATCCTCCAACACTGGAGATTTTTAAGAAGAGACTGGACAGCTTTTTGTCTAAAATGGTAGAGGTTTTCTGCCCAAGCAGGAGGTTTGATTGGATGCCCTCCAAGGTCCTTTCCAACTCTGTTATTCTGTGTTCCATGTTCCAACTGCTAGAGTTGGTCGCCTTCATCCTTTTCTTGCATATCAAAGATTCCAAGCTATCTTGTCTCTTTGCTTCCCGGGGAAGAGAGCTTCCATTCTGTGACTCTAGACTTTATTCCACCACACAGCCTGCTCTGGTCTCTTTGGTCCAGGACCCTCCTGGGAGGAGCAGTTTGAAAAAAAAAATGAACACAATGCCAACTCCACGATGGAAGGAGGCCTGGGGCTTCCATCACGCAGTCGTCACAACTTGTTTCAACTGTACAGAGGCACATTCAGCTTTCTAATGGCTTTGCCCTCAGCGATCTCCAAAATGGCAGCTTTGCATCCGTGGACAGCTTACCCTACAACTATTTTGATTTCTTGCCTCTGAATGCATTTGCATGTTTTAATAACTTCACCCAACGAAACGTTGAGGTTTTTCAAGATTTTCTTATTAAAATTTCTAGTCTTGACGCAGAAGAGTTTTTTGGGAAGACCCTGAGGGCAGATTTCTATCATTAAGAACACACGTGCATGATGTGTTCATTGTGGTTTGCATCATTATAATTGTTTGCTAGAGAAGAGATGTTGGCCTGTTCTTAACTACACTCTTATCATAGTTGGGAGTGATATCAGTTGCTGTAAAAAGCCCAAAAAACCCATGACTTTCTCTACTAAGGTTATGTTTAGGGTACATTGAAGGTTTGCCTTCAACTGATCACTTTTGTTCCATTCCCAAGGATACAATTTTTCCTATTAGATATTTTTATTCTTAAAGTATCA
Organism: Pseudonaja textilis; assembly: GCF_049901715.1. Classification (NCBI taxonomy): domain Eukaryota; kingdom Metazoa; phylum Chordata; class Lepidosauria; order Squamata; family Elapidae; genus Pseudonaja; species Pseudonaja textilis. The sequence goes on from NC_141993.1 coordinate 8,909,517, forward strand.
GAATCACTTGACAGTGAAATGGGAGGCATACAAATTAGGAAGGAAGGAGGGAGGGAGGAAAGGAAGGAAGGAGGGAGGAAAGGGAGGAGGGAAAGAAGGAAGGGAAGGAAGGAAGGAAGGAGGGAGGGAGGGAGGAAAGGAAGGAAGGAAAGGAGAGGAAGGGAGGGAGAAAAGAAAGGAAGGAAAAGGAAGGAAAGGAAGGAAGGAGGGGGAAGGAAGGAGGGAGGAAAGGAAGGAAAGGAAAGGAAGGAAGGAAGGAGGGAGGGAGGAAGGAAGGAAGGAGGGAGAGAGGGAGGAAAGGAAGGAAGGAAAGGAGAGGAAAGGGAGGGAGGGAGGGAGGAAAGGAAGGAAGGAAGGAGGAAAGGAAGGAAGGAAGGAGGGAGGGAGGGAGGGAGGAAGGAGGGAGGGAGGGAGGAAAGGAAGGAAGGAAAGGAGAGGAAAGGGAGGGAGGGAGAAAAGAAAGGAAAAGGGAGGAAAGGAAGGAAGGAGGGAGGGAGGAAAGGAAGGAAGGATGGAGGAAAGGAAGGAAAGGGAAGGAAGGAGGGAGGGAGGGAGGAAAGGAAGGTGGGAAGAAGGAAGGGAAGGAAAGGAAAGGAAGGGAGGGAGGGAGGAAGGAAGGAGGGAGGGAGGGAGGAAAGGAAGGAAGGAAAGGAGAGGAAAGGGAGGGAGGGAGGAAAGGAAGGAAGGAGGGAGGAAAGGAAGGAGGGGGAAGGAAGGAAGGAAGGAGAAAAAAGAGAAAGAGGGAAGGAAGGAGGGAGGAAGGAAGGAAGGAAGGCAGGCAGGCAGGAAGGAAAGAAGGGAGGGAGGGAGGGAGGGAGGAAGGAAGGAAGGAATGCATTTTTGGAAGTTATGGGTGCTCCATCACTGGAGGTTTCCAGAAGAGCTTGGACAACTATTGACTGAAATGATACAGAAAGGAAGGAATTCCTGCATAGGGTGAGTGAATTCTTTTTCAGTCTGAAAGAAACTTAAGATTGTGGGCAACTCAGAAAAGCCATTTTGGAGAAAAAGAACCGAAAGATAAACCAGGAACAACCAGACCATCTTGCCTTGTTTTATGAAAACAAGATTTCTAGAACTAAAAAGCTATTGGCTTCCTGCCTTACAGTAGCTAGTTTAGCCGAGCAGAGTCAGCTCACTATCTGAGGAAAATCCTTTTACATTTAAAAATATATATTCAAATAATGGCGGACAATTAAAAGCATGAAACGACATATGTAAACGATAATCCCCAGAATTTCTACTAATAGCCAACGCTGCCTTTTCTAATTCTCTCTGCTCCCACAGCATTTTGTTTCGAAATCGGCTAATTCCCCCCAACCCGGCTAACTTGGGCAGGAAGTAGCTTTGACAAGTGAAATACAGCTTGCTTCCTTCTCCTGTCCTGCTGAGGATTTTGTGTCCTCATTCTCTAGAGGTTTCTCAACTCTAGGAGAGGGTTCTCCCGCCCGCTTTTTTTTTCTTTTCTTTTTGGGACTCTTATTGTTGCACATCAAAGTCATAGCAACATTTTTTTTTTTCTTATGAAGACCGCAAATGAATCAACTTCCTTTTACTAGGCTGCGACTGGCCAAATATTGCAATTGCATCAGTTAACTGTCATTAGAAGGATCTTTTCAAGGCATAAGTGCTTCCTGCCCCGGTTCCAGAAGTCACTTCGACTTTGCTTGTTATTTAGGCACTAAAACGACCTTGAATTAAGTTTGACTCCTGGGATTGAACAAACACAGCCTTGGAGTGTTCTTGGCAGTCGGATAGGTGTGGTTTGGCTCCCCTTTTAGCTAGGACTGGCTTGTAGCCTAAGATTCCCTGGTGGGCGCCCATACAGTTATTAATCAGGCCTGAGCCTGCTTAGCTTCAGGGGATAGCCAAGATAATCCAGGGCCTGCAACTCTTGCCAAAAATAATGAAATCTCACCACCGCTCTGTAGCAGTGGTGGAATTCAAAAAAAAATTCACTGCCGGTTCTGTGGGTGTGGCTTGATGGGTGTGGCATGGCTTAGTGGGCGTGGCAGGGGAAGGATACTGTAAAATTTCCATTCCTTCCACACTCCCTGGGGGAAGATTACTGCAAATCCCATTCCTTTCTTTTCCATTAAATTTTATTTAGATTTTGAAATTTTAAAAAACGTAAAACTTTATACATCATTATATCAACATCAAGACATTTTTTACATTTCCTTATCCTTCTATATACAAATTTCTTTCATTATATAATTTTGACTTAATATATAAATAAATATAGATAGATATGAATATAGATACAAGCATTTATATAGTGCATTTATAAGCATTTATATACAAGCATTCTTATTCTTTACCTAATTGTAAATCTAATTCATTTGTCATAATATTTTTGGTAATGTTTTCCTTTTTTAAAAAAATATCCATACTCTTAAAGTCTTTTTCTTGATTCACTATCATATTAAAGTCACCTACCAAATATATATTCTCATATTCCAGTTCTGTTTATATATATGTGTGTGTGTGTGTGTGTGTGTGTGTGTGTATGTATATGTATATGTATATGTATATGTATATGTATATGTATATATATTTGTTTTCTGAGGTTTCCGCGGGTATTTGTATGTGGATCTTTGGTTATTCGGGTTTTCTCCCATGTAAAATTGGAAGTATCTAGGCGACGTTTTGATGAAGTCTCATTTATCATCTTCAGGCTTGTGTCTTCAGCTCTGTGCTTCTCAGAGTGTGCTTCTCTGAGAAGCACAGAGCTGAAGACACAAGCCTGAAGATGATAAATGAGACTTCATCAAAACGTCGCCTAGATACTTCCAATTTTACATGGGAGAAAACCTGAATAACCAAAGATACATATACATATACATATACATATACATACACATACACATACATACATACATACATACATATATATATATATATATACAGAAGCCTGATGATGGCAGATGAGATTCTGCTGAAACGTCGCTACAACTTTAAAAGCACAACTACCATGATGTGGGAAAATACCCAAACAAAGCTGAATGCCATATATATATATATATATATATATATATATATATATATATATATATATATATGTATATGTATATGTATATGTATATGTATATGTATATATATATATATATATATATATATATATATATATATATATATATATATATATATATATATATATTTGTTAGAGAATTTTTCCTGTTATTTGGTGCAATCAAATGGGGAAAAAAATGCAAATCCCATTCCTCCCTACAACAGTAACCTGCTTTCCAGCTCCGTTCTCCTGTGCAGGGCAACCAAAGAAGACCCAGCCAATCAGCTGGGACTTGGGAGGCAGAGAATAGATGGGGGTGGGTGTCAGAGTATATTCATGAACTGGAATAGAGCTTGGTAACAAAGTCAGCCAATAAGAGCTGAATTGAGGGCTGAAACTTAAAGAGTGAGTCTGGGAGTGGTTTATTTCTGTTCTGTGCTCAGTTCTAAAGTGAAAGAGAAACTAACTAACTTGCTTGCTGAAAACTAGAGCTCTGCTCTGAAACTGTAACATATCTGCTACTGTTTGAGTTTGCTCCATGTTGGAGAAATCTACAACTGGTATTGTAAAGTTTGCTTCATATGTTTATAAAGAAGTTAAACGAAGCCTCAGTCATCTGTGTTTACTTTTCTGGCGCTGAATTTACGCTGCAATACTCTGAAAGGTGGGGCCAGTCAGAAGTGGGATTTGCTGGTTCTCTGAACCACTCCAAATTTCCGCTACTGTTTCTCCAGAACTGGTCAGAACCAGCTGAATGCCCACCTCTGATGGATAGGTTGAAACTGAGAAATATCCTTAGGGCATCAATGGTGTAGATCAGAAGTGTCAAACTCAACTTCATTGAGGGGTGCATCGGGGTTGTATTTGATCTTGGGGGGCACAGTAGGCATGGCCAGCCCAACATCACTCATGTTGGGGGCACTTGTGATGGCCAAGTGCTTAGCTAGCATTTTCCTGAGACCCTCCCTCACTCTCATTACAATCTCCTTCCTCCCCTCCTTCCTTTCCCCCTTTTCTTCTTTTTCCTTCCCTCTTCCTTCTCCTTCCCTCTTCCTTCCCCTTTTTCCTTATTTTTTCCTTCCTTGCTCTCTTCCCACCTTCCCTTCTTTTTCTTTTGTCTTTCCTCTTTCCCTTCTTCCTTTCCTGTCCCCTCTTGCATGCTCAAATGCAAAAGGAGGAACACTTCTCCTTTTGTTTTGTTTTCGGTTCATTTTGATTGCCCTCTGCCAGCAAAAACGGAGCTCAGGGAGGGCCATGTGCGGCCCCGACACACCATTTTCACTTGTGACAGCCTCCTGCAGCCCTCTGCCAACAAAAACGGAGCTTAGGGGTGCATGTGGCCTCCCCTCCAGCTCCATTTTTGCTGGCAGAGGCACTGCGGGCCAGATCTAAGTACCTTGTGGGCTGTATCTGGTCCATGGGCCTTGAGTATGACACCTCTAACATAGAAAGAAGAAGCTTTATTGTATAGAAGCTGTCATGCCCCTGTTGGAGTCTGACTCTGAGGGATAGGAGGAACAGCCAACAGGGAATGGAAGAGTGGCTCCAGAGGTTGTGAAGGAGGCTGGGAAAGGGCAGAGGTCAGCTGGACAGTCAGAAGAGGACCCAGGCTCATCCCCTCTCCATCCTAGGTCACGGCAGGGAGGAGAGGATAAGGGAGAAACGTGAATGGTGTGGTCTATGGGGGAGGAAAGGGCCTTGATCCCCTTCATGGGCTGCAGCTGTGAGAACTATTTAAAAGGACAGACTGCACATGAGCCAGTGCTGGAAACAAAACGTGAAAATATTTCTAGTCTGTCTGTTCCTACCTGAGTTTGGCATCCTTCCCAGTGTGTGTATTCCAATATCTGTGGAGGTCTTCAAGCCCTTATCTTGCCTGGTTTCCTTAATTGCTTCAGTTTTTTCTAGTTATAATTTATAGGTATTTTTAGTGTGAACGGCATGGCCTCCTTTTTGCAACTGTTTGTGGGGGAGGGTTTTTTTGTCTCCATTCAAGGATATTTGGAGCCTGAGAGCCAAGTTGAACGAATTAAAGGGGCTTCACCTGTTTTTGTGCCTGTGTTTATTTGGCATCCCACCCTGGGTCATCACAGAGGCTTTTTCATGACACTTCAAACTCAGAACGGAAGAAGTTTCTCGGAGGAGAAGCAAAATGTTTTCAAAGAAAAAACAGAAAGTCCAGTTGCCTCTTGGGGGGTGGGGGGGGAATAGCACCTTTGGCGCAACCACAACCCGGAGGACTGAGAATCTCCCTAGACATTCAAACTCAGAAACACATGATTGAGACAGGAATAAAGCATTATGTATTTCTGCATAGCACTAGAACTTGAGTTACAGCGGGGGTGTCAAACAGCCCCTGGCCCGACTGTGTCGCGCCCTAGCCACGCCCACCCCCGATTTAGCGAAGGGGAAAGCAGTTGTGATAACGTCCGCTGACAACAACGTGTCATCGTGAGTGTGACACCCCTGGGTTAGACAGATGGGTATTCTTCCCCTCCTGGGATGCCATAGAATTAGTCCTTGACTTACGACCATAATTGATCTAAGACCGTTGTTAAATGAGTCTTGACCCATTAAATGAATCATTGCAGTTGTGTTAGTAGCACAGCTGTTCAACGAATCTGGCTTCCCCATGGGCTTCGCTTGTCAGAGGGTTGCAAAAAGTGATCTTATGATCCCAGCACACTGCAACTGTCATAAATATGAGTCAATTGCCAAGTATCTGAATTTTGATCCGATGACCATGGGAATGTTTAACCGGCAACAGTGGTTAAGTGTGAAAAAGCATAAGTCAGCTTTGTGGTAACTTCAAACGGTCACTAATCCAGTGGTTCTATGTCAAGGACTTCCTCTATCATGCTATCCTCCAATCTAGTTGATTGGGAGCGGGTGGCAAACAGATAAAAGAAACGACTTCAACCGACACAATTCTGTGTTTGTCCAAATCCATTGAACAGCCTGGTGGAGGGAATAACCATGAAGGTTTCACGCACATAGCATAAATGGGAGAAAGACCTTGGGAGATGGAGTGTGATGACCCGGGGCATGGCCCAAAGGCAACCCAGTCAAATAAGCAATAAGAGTCCCTTTATTATCCCCAACTTTGCCCCCAGTGTCCAGGTTACCTTCAGCTGGAGAAAAACTCTCCCAGGAACAGCCTTTGGCTGCAGAAAATTCAGTCCAAAACAAGGTACACACAAACTGTAACTTGAAATCCAAACAAACCAAACTGAAATAATTAGTTTGGCAGGGCAGGAGCAGGAATTTCAGACTTGAAAGCACGGCAAAACTCACACAGTTGAAAAGACGCCAGGAACATAGATAAACCACAATGACACAAGATAAAGTCATGTTTGCTCCCAACAGCCTGCTGCACGCAGCTTGTCTTTTTTATACACTGTGTTCCCAGCTGCAGCTAATGAAGGGAATCAGGGCCCTTTCCTCCCCCATAAGCCATGCAACCCACCTTGCTCTCTTCCCCATTCCTCCCTGCATGCCCTTGGATGAACAGGGGGTGGGCCTGGATCTTCCTCTGAATTCCCTCTCCCTTGTTCTACCTCTCCCCTACTCTGCCCAGCCAGACTTTGCCCTTCCCCTGTTTCTTCCACAGCCAATGGAGCCACACTCCCACTCCCTGTCAGTTGTTTGGCTTCCTCCTCCGAATCAGATTCCGACAGGGGCATGATGCAGAGGGAAAGATGCTGCCTTATCTGAATGGCTTAGCTCAAGTCTGGTATGGTGTGGAAGAGGGAAATCAGCGTGGCTGTGTTTGGTCGCCACCCAAGTATTTGTTCATGACCAGAAGTAAGAAAGTTTGGTCATCACCCAATTTGGTCACCCATTACAATTTCCTCACCCATTACAGAGGTCCTGCTGTAATGGGTGAGAAAGAAGCTCAAGGGGGACGCGCCCAAGCTTCTCAGGTTGTAAAGGAGACAGTGGGAAAGATGTACTTTCAGCCTTTCAAGAATATGTTAATGTAGCCTTACATTAGGGTCCCATTGGCTTGGTTGTGTTTCCTGTTTAGTCTACCTTGGAAGGCTGACTTCAATAGTGCAGTGGGGAATGAGAGGATATCTGTCAACAATATTTCTAAAGGTCATTTTAGAGTTACCAGCAGAAAGGGAGTGGGGAAAGGGGTTTGAAAGAGCAGTGCAGCAGCTTGGAAATCAAAAGTGCATTCCATACATAGTTTTTCAGAGATAGTAACTAGGTGACTGAAGTTTCTGCCCCACAAAAATCTAACTGGAGAGCATGATTTTGATGACTCTTGGCTATGGATGTGTCTCATTGGAGAATATGAATTAAGATACACCCAGGAGGGTGGGGGAAAACCAGGGTCAAGGGTGACAGTGAATTATGCATCTCAGAGTCAGCTATGCCCAGGTCATGCCAACATGTTGACTTTGGGAGTTTTGGGAGTTTGGCTCGAGACTCATGATTTAATTGGGTAACTGCCGGAATCCTGACAATATCATTCATTTGAGAGAGTCAGTTGGGTATAGTGGTCAAAGCATCAAGCTAGAAACCAGGAGACGGGGAGTTCTAATTCTGCCTTGGGCATGAGTAGAGTAGAGTAGAATAGAATAGAATAGAATAGAATAGAATAGAATAGAATAGAATAGAATAGAATAGAATTATTTATTGGCAAAGTGTGATTGAACACACAAGGAATTTGCCTTTGGTGCATGAGCTTTCAATGTACATAAAAAAGATACATTCAACAAGAGTCAAGAATCATCAGATACAACACTTAATAATAGGCATGAGGTACAATAAACAATCAAATCAAAAAGCCAACTGGATGACCTCGGACCAGTCACTCATATTCTCTCTCTCTCTCTCTCTCTCTCCCTCCCTCCCTCCCACCCTCCCTCTCTCTCTCCACTCTAGGCAGGAGGCAATGACAATCCACTTCTGAAAAAACTGCCCAAGAAGTCCAGCCAGTCTCCAAGACTTGGACACAATTGAATGGAAGAAAACAAAAGCATTCATTGTGAAGTTTACTCTTTAAACATCTGCAAGGTATCATATGCCCATTTTGTCTCTCCTGTTCCTTCAGATTTAGACCGCTTGCAAAATAAGGTTTAAAGCTTTGTCCCGAAGGTGCTTTTTTCTGGAGGCAACTTCTTGTTGTTGTTTTTCTTTTGAGGACTGTTCACTTCTCATCCAAGAAGCTTCCTCAGCTCTGACAGGATAGTGTGGAATGGAAGGATTTATATTCCTTGCAGACAGACAGTCATTTGCATCCTTTTAGAGGGTCATTGAAGCATGAAGGATTCATAACTGGTTGACAAACTGTACTCAACGAGTAGTTCTTAATGGGTCTAAGTCTACATGGAGGAAAGTAAGCAGTGGGATGCCACAAGGTTCTGTCTTAGGCCTAGTAATCTTCAATATCTTCATTAACGACTTAGATGAGGGAATAGAAGGGGAATTTACCAAATTTGCAGATGATACTAATCTGGCAGGAAAAGCTAACACCCAAGAAGATAGGCTCAAGATCCAGATGGATCTTGATAGACTTGAACACTGAGCCATATTTAACAAAATGAAATTCAACGTGGAGAAAAGTAAAGTCTTAGGTACGAAAAACCAAAAGTACATATATAGACTGGGTGAAACCAGGCTTAATAGCAGGAACTGTGAGAGGGATCTTGGAGTCTTAGTGGATAGCCAGTTAAGTATGAGCCAGCAGTGTGCAGCAGCAGCCAAAAAAGCTAATGCAATCCTAAATTTCATTAACAGAGGGATACAATTGAGATCAAGTGAGGTACTAATATCATTATAAAGCCTTAGTAAGACAACACCTAGAATACTCCATCCAGTTTTGGTCACCACACTATAAAAAAAGATGTTGAGACTCTATAAAGAGTGCAGAGAAGAGTAACCAGGATGATTAGGGGACTGGAGGCTCAAACATACGATGGATGGTTACAGGAACTGGGCGTGGCTAGCCTAGGGAAGAGAAGGACAGGGGAGACAGGAGAGCAGTCTTCCAATGTTTGAGGGGCTGCCACAGAGAGGAGGAAGGGGTCAAGCTATTTCCCAAAGCACCTGAAGGCCAGACAAGGAATAATGGATGGAAACTGAACAAGGAGAGATTCAGCCTGGAAATAAGGAGAAACTTTCTGACAGTGAGAACAATCAATCCATGGAACAGAAGTTGCCTTTAGAAGTTGTGGGAGCATCATCACTGGAGAGTTTCAAGAAGAGACTGGACTGCCATCGGTCAGAAATGGTGTCAGGTCTCCTACCTGGGTGAGCAGGTTGGATTAGATGACCTTCAAGGTCCCCTCCAACTCTGTTAATTTAAATTTCTTCTCTGACAACGGCCCTGCAACCCTCAGGCTACACCCTAAACTAGGGAGTGCCCAGCTCTTGGCAATTGAGAAGAAGGGCATCAGACAGAAGGATGCGAAGAGGAAGAGGAGGAAGAGCCAAGGGCTGTCTGAAAGCCCGTGTTTGTCCCCCCACATAGGGGTGTGGCGGTGCCTGGGGAATGGAGAGTGATGTGAGGCTGTAGTGGTAAAGGAGAAGTGGGGGGGGGGAAGGGTAAGAGGGTGATGTTCCCAGATAAGGACTCTAGAGCCTCTGTGCAACCCACAAGGTTGCTAAAATGCCAGGGAGAACACAACAGGAGAACACAGAATTTCTCCTTTGGGGCTGGGGAAGCAGTTTCTATGACATAACAAATTCCCTGTATTATCATCATCATCATTATTGTTATTATCGTTGTTGTTATTGTTATTATTGAATTCTTTATTGGCCAAGTGTGATTGGACACACAAGGAATTTGTCTGGCGCAAATGCTCTTCGGTGTACACAAAAGAAAAGATACATTTGTCAGGAGTCAAGAACCATCAGGTACAACACTTAATAATAGTCATAGGGTACAATAAGCAATCAATCATACTAGGAAACAGTCAATATAAATCATAAGGATACAAGCGATAAAACTTACAGTCATACAGTCACAAGTGGGAGGGGATGGGTGATAAGGAATGATGAGAAGATTAATAGTAATACTAGTGCAGACTTAGTAAACAGTTGGACAGTGTTGAGGGAATTATTTGTTTAGCAGAGTGATGGCATTCGGGGGAAAAAACTGTCCTTGTGTCTAGTTGTTCTGGTGTGCAGTGCTCTATAGGCATTGTTTTGAGGGAAGGAGTTGGAAACAGTTTATGTCCGGGATGTGAGGGGTCTGGAGATATTTTCACAGCCCTCTTTTTGACTTGTTGGCAGCAATTGTTTTTTCTGCAGTCCTAATTACTCTCTGAAGTCTGTGTCCGTCCTGTTGGGTTGCACAGCCAAACCAGAGAGTTATAGAGGTGCAGATGACAGACTCAATCATTCCTCTGTAGAACTGGATCAGCAGCTCCTTGGGCAGTTTGAGCTTTCTGAGTTGGCGCAGGAAGAACATTCTTCGTTGTGCTTTTTCGATGACGTTTTTGATGTTAGGTGTCCATTTTAGGTCTTGAGATGTTATTGCTGTTATTGTTACTGTTATTGTTTGATATCTAAGATGCTGGCAGCAACCCATATCAACTATCAGCACCAGTCAATGATATTTGTGATACAATTTTAAATGTTCAGTTGACTGAGTTTCAATAATAATAATAATAATAATAACAACAACAACAACAACAACAACAACAACTAATCATCATCAACCTGGCCACCTCAAATGGAGCAGCACCTCAGTGTTTTAATTTAATTTAATTAATTAATTTTTAAAAATCTCATTTGGAATTAAACTCTAAGCCTGATTGGTCGGCCCTTCCATTCCTAAGGAAGCAGTTAGGAAGGAAAACTGGGTGGAAAACTGGCTTCAAAGCAAAGGCGGCATCCGGGGGAGGGGGGAAGGGTCCCAGTTTGTCTCCCCCAAAGCGCCCCGAAGCCCACCGCGTAGTTTCCCCTTGGGTCCGCTCGCCAGTTGCATCCCAAAGGAGGGCAGCGGGCGCTAGGGCCCCGGGGGTGGTCGGGGTGGTGGTGTGGGAGGCTTTCCTTCCAAGCTCAACCTTAAAAGGCGGAAGTGCGGCGGCTGCCCGGGCTCAGCTGCTTCTTCGGCTCCGGCCCGGTTGGGGCGCTTCTCGGAGGGGTGGGGTGGGGTGGGGTGTCCCGGGGTCACCCATTGGTCAGAAGTCCGAGCGCCTCGGCTTGGTCTCTCTCTCTCTCTCTCTCTCTCTCTCTCTCTCTCTCACACACACACACACACACACACACACAGCCCGTCCCCACAACGCTTGCTTTCCCCGTCTCTCCCCAAGCAAGGACGATGCTAGCCAGCCCAGCACCGCATGCCAAGCCGTGCCCATCCATGCCCGGCAGAGCCGAGGGCGGCTGAGACGGCCGAAGGGGGGAGGGGGTAGCCCACCGACCCGGCCAACGGGGTGGGGGGAGGCACAACGGTCCCTCCAGACGGTCCTGGGGATGGGTGGAAGGCGGGCATCCCGCCTCAGCCAAGCCGAAATTCCCTGGGGGGTGTGGATGGAAAGAATCGTGGGGGGGAGAGGGAGGGTCCATCACTCCTCCAGAGTGGATTCCTCCCTCGGCGGCTCTTTGCAAAGCTCCCCTCTTGGCAGCGCGGGGGGGGGACAGATCCTGCCCGGGGCTGGGGGAAGCTGCGCCAGATCCCACGATGTAGCCTCCCCCTTTGCTGGGGCCGGGTCGGTTTTCAGCCGCGGCAAAGGCGGCGCGGGGGGAGGGAATGGACGCGTCCTCTTCCTCGCTTCTTTGCTTCTCTCTCTCTCTCTCTCTCTCTTCCCCCACTCCCCTAAAGAACCAGGAAGCTTCCTCCAACCTGGAGTAGATTCCCTCCTCCTCTGTCCGACCTCTTGGCTTTCCCAATAGATCAAACCTCGAGGGGAAGAGTTGGGCGCCTTGCGCAGCGTTTTGAAGGTCCTGTAGTAGACAAACCACGAATGGTGGCTTGGAACCCGAAAAGGGCCAAAGCGGAGACCCAAGTCTCGAGCAACCTCCTTCCTTAACCGAGTAGTCAGTCCTAAGAAGAAAACAACACCGCCCCCGTCTTCCCGCCCCCCCAATCCCTCTTTTTCATCAGCGGCCCCGAATCCCGCAGGGAATTTGAGAAATTCTCTTTAAAAGAGCTTGGACGAAAACAGCTCAACCTTTCCCTTCGGCGGTCTCGAACTGCCAAGGCAGGTAAAGCGTCGTCGTCGCTGGTCCGTCCGTCCGTCCCTCCTCGCCCGCTTCTCTCCCCCCCCCTCCTCCTCGCCTGTCCCTACTTTTCAATTTAGGGGATTAAAAGAAAAGTCACTCCGCTAACAGCCTTTAGTCCATCGCCAGCCCATATGTCAGCCTTGGCGCTTTAAATAATTATATTTGCATGCAGGGAGTGATTCATAAATATGTCAGGCCGGTGAAATATAGGCAGGCATTTCAAACTTTCTATTTAAAAAACATGAATTATGGCCACGAAAAATGTGTTCCCATTTAAGGGTGATACGGAGTATTTGGTGTCTAGTACGGAGGCCAATCCATCATAGAGACAATAAAGAGAGTTTTTTCCCTGACGCGGGAAATTTATGGTTGCCCTTCTCTGCCCTAATAATTCAACCATTGTGTCAGCCCGTGACAGCTTGTGCAGAAAAACAGCAAGCCCTGTTATCAATCAAAAAGCCCCCTTTTTACATTTTTTTTTTTTAGCAAAACTCGGATCATCCAGACACCCTTTTAATGTATATATTACATCATTATAGATCATTCTGTACTCTCTGCAGCCCCCCCACTCCTCTTTTTCCCCCTTTTTCTGCAACTCAACAAAAGATCCATCATTCTCGTGGACAGCCCAGATGAGCGCGGATGTAAATTATTTGGCATGTCACCGAAATACAGTCCCAAGTGACAAATCCACTTAGGTGGAATTACTTTTTTTTTTTTTTTTAGGGCGCCTAAGATTTGGGGTTTGGGGGGGGGGAATAGACTCCGAGGGACCACGCGCGTAGGACCGTCGAGCGAGCGGCTGCATAATCTGAATTATTATTTTTTTGCAAAGGGATCTGCAACCGCCTAAACCTGTTTTTCATTCTCCCCGCACCCCAATAATATATATATATAATAAGAGGCGATGATGCCGCATTTTGGATGCTTGGAAATACTACTTCAAAACTTTTTTTTCCCACGCGTGCACACCTTACCTACACCTCTGCCAAGCTCAAAAAAAAAAAAAAAAAAAACACCTGAGAAGTTTGGTAGAACAACTCCCGACTCCGTTTTGCCGCAATTGGGAGGAAGAAGAGAAGTTGAAATCTCTTCCATTCTCCCAACGCCACGGAAGGGAGACGTTGCGCGAGGCGAGCTCCGATCCTCGCGCCGCTCCCCGTTTGTTCCCACGGGTAGCGCAAGATCACTTCCGGTAGGGTTAAACGCCCCCCCCTCCCTCCCGTGTCCCCCAATTTTTCCATCACCTAAGCCCCCCCCCCTTTCCTTTCACGTCTCAGCTTAGCTTTCTTTCCCTTCAAACTGCCACCACTCGGGGCCTGTTTTGTTTTTATTCTCTCCCCCCCCCCCCAATAATTTGCGCCACGTTCTCACGGACACCGATCTGGCCTCCGTTGACACGTTTGGAAAGTTTGCTGCTCGTTTTGGTTCTGGGTTGTGGTTGCGGTTATTGTTTTGAGCAATTCCTTTTCTTCCTGAACCTCTTCCCTTTCCCCTCTTCCTCCCATTGCCCCCAGGTGAAGTTCAAAAGACCGCGAGAAGCAACCCCTCCCTCTTTGAAACCCTATCCTCCCCCCACACACACACACACCTCTTCCCCAGAAAGCGGAGTTCATTTTGTGGGTGGGTGGGTGTCTCCAAGCCTCCCCCTCCCATTGCCTGCAGCATTTCTCTGGAGCAGGATGCTCCTGTCAGTGGAAAGCGCGTGCAACGGGGCGCGCGGGGGCGCGCGCGCGCGCGAGACAGACCCCGGGAACTTCCAGTTTGTTTGTTTTTTTTCCAAACCGAAGGGAAAAAGGAAAAGGGAGGAAGAGTGGGAAGAAATCGCGCGCTCAGGTCTCCTCCCTCCCCCAGCCCCCTCCCCGTGACGAAGTGGCCCGTTAGCCGGGCTCGGTCGCGAAAAAGTTTCAGTTTGCACACTCGCGATCGCGGGGTTGGTGGGTTGTTTTCTCTCTCTCTCTCCCTCTCTCTCTCTCTCTCTCCCTAATTTCACCGCCTCTCCGCCGAGAAACAAAGGCAGAAGAGCTCGGCGCGGTGGAGAAGAGCCGGGAGCGCCCTTGAAGGAAAGGAGAACCGAAGATGGTTTAAAAATAATAATAATAATAAAAAAAAAAAAATCGGTTCCTCTCAAGAAAGCAGGCCTGGCCCACCCACGCGGGACTTGGAAAAAAAGAAGAAAAAAAGTAGAACCCAGCAGGCGCCTTTTTTCGGATCCCGGGAGAAACCCTTTTTTGCTCCTAAAAACCGACTGTCAGCCTCTTTGCAATCCCTTTCATTTTCTTTAGGGGTGAGATCCTAATCTTGGCAGATGCTCCCCCCACCCCCCACCCCGACACACACACACACACAAATTATCCAGGATTCTCAGGGCTGCCCGCTTTCCTTCCAAAGGTCGCCAGGCACCCGAAACCCAGAGGGATCCGTTTCTTCCCCTCTGGCTCTTCCCCTGAAGCCAGCCGGGGGGCCCCCCCCCTCGCCTCTCCACGCCGGCCGGAGAACCCACCGGTTCCGGAGCCGATGCCTGCCCCGGCACACGCGCGGCTCAACGGGGCCGACTCTCGCAACATTTGGCGGAGGTTCCCAAAGCCAACTGTTTTTGGGGGGGCAGAGAAGCGTGGGGCGGCGGCTCCCCGATCTTCCCCACCGGTGGGTGACCCAGTCTTCTCTATATAACGAGGGGGGGATGGAGAGAGAGAAAAATCCCCCCGGGCAGCCCAAGTTGACCCTTCCTCGAATATCTTCCACTTTTGTCCCAAGGTGCAGCTGCTATTTTTCTTTTAAATAGCCAAGGATAAGAATAGAAGATTTTTGTGTACACAAGGCGCCAAACAGCCGCGTCTTTCCCCAAAACCTGGAAAAGGAAAAGGAAAAGGAAAACAACAGAAGTCAATCCAACCTTTGCTATAAATCTTTTTTCTTCCTTCCTTTCTTTTTTTTTTATTTTTATTTTTTGAAGGGGAGGGTTGAAGGTGATCCTAACCAGGTTTTGCAGCGCACCAGGCTGAGCTGTCAAGCATATTATTTTAGAAGGAGATTAATAGGGGAGGCGGGCAGCAATAATAATCGTTTTGTTTGATGTGACAACTTTGATAGGCGTTGATTTACTTACAAACTGATAGGGTTTTAATTGAGCGCCTCCATCCCGCTGGAGATGAAAGGGAAACCGCATTGAAAAGGTTGCCCGATTGCCCTCCAGCCTCAATACTGATTAGCCATCTCGACAATGAATAGTTCAAGGCGTTTTCAAACTTTTTTTTAACCTCCTCCTCCTCCTTCTCTCCCCCCCCCCCGCAACTTCTTCCCCTTCGCTCTCCCCTCTTCAAATAACTGCCAGCCCACGCCCCCTCCGCCCCCCTTTCCTCCTTCGGTGAAAATAAATCATTTCCATTGTGTGCAAATAAAATCGACTTGACATCTTTGGCGATAGCTGGTAGGTAAACGAAAGTGTGGACTGGCACTTGCTAATTAATCCTTTCGGGGTTCCCCACCCCCAACTGCCCCCCCACCCCCACCCCGGCTTGGAAAATAATGGCAGCCCCCTCGCTTTGATGGAGGCTTCCTTAAGTACAAGCGAATGAGAGGCTTCCCACTTAGCTCAATTTAATTTGCTGGAGAGAAGAAGAAGATAAAAAAAAAAGAGAGAGAGAAAACTCGTCACTTAAAAGAAAAAAAGAAAAGAAATCGAAACAAACTTTGGAAGCGGATTGTGCAAAGCTCCGTTTCCTCTTAAACGGAGGTCATTTTGGCCCGTTCAAACAACACAACCGGCTGAATCACAAACCCAGATTGCTTAGTTTTTTGGGTTTTTTTGGGGAGTGTGTGTGTGTGTAGGGATAAGCCGGTCGTACGACTCCAGCCCTTTGGGTCCGTTTTACAACCGGAACCCCGGCCAATTCCCAGGCATCAGGGCTTGGCCATCACGTGTGAATCCTACTGCTACTATATCTCCGACGAACCCAGCGTGGGCGTCCCAGGAAAGTCTTTAAAAGAGGCGAAGGGAGCCTCTCCGGGAAGGGCACCCCCGATTTGAACTCGGGCCGGGATCTCGGGCTGACCTTTCACACAAGCCGATCTCTCTTGATCCTCGATCCGTCGATCTCTTCGGGCCTTTGGAAAGCCGGACGGCTGCTTTGAAAGAAAGCGCGCTGCAGAGGCCCAAAGGGAAGTGCTAATTCTTAAAATACTCCGACTCTCCCCCATCTGCAGAAAGCAACAACTAGAGTACAACTAGACACCCGACCCCCCGCCGCTACCCTTCCCTCTCTCTCTCTCTCTCTCTTTCTCACACACACACACACACCACGCAAGTATTCCACCCACTCTCGCTTCTCGATGTTTTTCCTCTCTCTCTCTCTCTCTTTTGCACGTCAATACGCTGCTTGTTTTACACATGTCCCGGAGTTCACCTTTGATTCCCGTGTTTTAAGCATTGTAAAACGAGGCCTCTCCTCGCCCGAAACCCTCCGTCCCTCGTCTTTCTCTGCCTCGCTCGCTCCACAGGGGGAGGGGGTAAAAAGAGCCTTTTCCCACATCTAACACTATACCTTAAGACAATTAATCTTTTTTACTCTTTCACCCTGGGGGGCCGGTCAAACACCAACCGGGAAAAGTCGCTCTGCTCGGGTTAGGAAAACAGCTGGTCCGGGCACTTTCATGTAAATGAAGGCGAAATGAAGAAGGGCTCGGCCTTCCTTTTCTTTTTCTTTTCTTTCTTTTTCTTTCTTCCCTTTCTTTCTCCCTCCCTCTCCCCTTCCTTCCTTCTTTCCTTCCTTCCTCTCTCCCCTTCCTTCCTTCTTTCCTTCTTTTCCTCTTCCTTTTTTCCTGTTTCTTTTTCTTTCTTTCCTTCCTTTTCTCTCTCTCCCTCCTTCCTTCCTTCTCTTCCTTCCTTCTCTCCTTCCTTCCCTCTTTCTCTTTTTTCTCTCTCCCTTCCTTCCTTCCTTCCCTCCCTCTTCCTTTTTTCCTTTCTTTTTCTTTTTTTCTCTTTCCTTCCGTCTTTTCTCTCTCTCCTTCCTTCCTTCCCTCTTTTTCTCCCTTCCTTCCTTCTACCCCCCTCCTTTCCAGCAAATCTATCAGGATTCACGATTTTTTTTAAAAAAATAATAAACCAAACAAATAAACCAAGAGGCCAAGGCGCCTGGCTTCGGAAGGAGGTAAGCAGGGACTCTCGCCCGCCTCTTGATGTGCGGGCCTCGGCTAGGAAGCCTGGCGTCTCTCAAGCCTCAGAGCCGAGTACCTCGGAGGGAAAGGCCGAGGGAGACTAAGAGGAGCCTGGGGAAAATCGGCCCGTCCCGTCATCTACATCTTCACATACACACACACACACCCCAAAAAGGTGCAGCGTGAGAAGGGCGCTCCTATGGCCCTTGTCCTTGCCCCTCGCTTGCAAAGAAGACCATGGAGCGACCCCAACTCAAAGCTGAGCGGCCGCGAGCGTTAGAGGCAGGGCGCAAGGGGGCTTTGCCTGACAAGGGACTCTCTCTCTCTCTCTCTCTCTCTCTCGGGCCTTTCGGGGGCACAAGAAACTCAATACAGCATCAGCAGGTCAGCTGCCAATCTTGGTCAGCGTTTACCTGACTTATGGGAGTATTGGGGTTTATTTATTTTTTCTAGGAAGGAGGTTTTTGGTGGTGGGAACTGTTGTGGGGGGTTATGTTGTGGGGGGCGACTCCCCAGGGGAAAAAAGGGTTGAGCGTGAGGTGTGGAGTCAGCCAGAGAGAAGCGATGGGAACCTATTTGCAGACACGCAACTTCCCTTCCTTCCCACGCGTTCTTGCTTCCACAAACGTTAGGGGGGTCAGTCAGAGTTGCAGGAGGCAGAGGTTGAAAGTGGCCGAGAATTTGCAACTCGATCCGTTTTTGTTCTTTGTTTTTCTCACCACCCCACCCCGAGCGGCCAGTATGGGGCTCGCCCAGGGACTCCCTCCGTCCCTCTAGAGAAGGTCGGCCCGTCTTCTTGACGGGGCAGAAGTCGTCTCGGGCCGGGGTAGGAAAAGGAGAAGTGGGGAGACCGGAGCAAGGACGTGGGAAAGGGTGAAGAAGCAAAAGAAGACTCAGGCCGCTCATCGGCAGGTGACCCGAAGCGGCATGCAACCGTCTCCTTGGAGTATTCACCGCCGGGCGGGTGAAATTCGGTTCGAAGGCAGCCGTAGTTCAGGTCGCCTGGCTCGCGTCTCGGTGGAATAGCCCGGCCCGAAAAAAGGCCCAACCTGGTCCCGGGCGAGCGAGGCCCTCCGCCTCGTCGGGGCCGCCCCTGAATCCCCCGCACACACACTTTCCTCGGGGAAACTCCGGCCCTGCCGACCCCACGAAGCCACCCAAACGGGTCGGTAGCACGGAGCCCCTGGGCAACGCCGTGGCGGGGGTCCCCTTGGCATTCCCCAGAAGGGAACCGGCTCTGGATCCCATAAGGGAATCCCTTCCAGGGTCTTCGAGAAAGGGGGAGGAGAGATGGGCAGCGAGGAAGGAGGAAGAGCAGCGAAGGCGTCCTTAAGAGAGCAACCACCTAACCAGCAGCACACCGAGAGTCGTGGGAGTGGGTAGTAGTGGCCATAAGATCAAAGGGTAAGAATCCCACGGGAGACGAGGGTCTTCTCCCAGCTCCAAGTACGAGGAACCGTGGAAAAACCGGAGTGTAAATCGCCCGAGAAGAGTGGGGGAGAGAGAGAAAGGCCCGGCCAAGGTGTCGGGCTCAGGGAAGCGAGTGTGGCGGCTTGTTTTGCGGGCAGGCAAATTGCATTTACTCGGAGCGATTTACTCTTTTAAATGGAATGGCTTTTTAAAAAAAAAAAATTCCTTCCAAGGGAAGCTGTCCGTCCGTCTATATATCTCTTCGCTGCTTCTCTCTCTCTCTCTCTCTCTCCCTTTCCTTCCTTCAAAGTCGCACCAGGCTTGTAATCAGCAACACAACCTGACATAAATCAAGGCAGGATTGACAGGGGCTGACAAATAACTGATGGATTGCGGTTGGGGAGCATTGACAGCGGATGAAGGAGAGGAACCAAGGGAGAGCGCGCCTGCTCCCCCCTCGCCCGCCCCCAGGGCCAGGAGGGAGGGGGAGGAGGAGAGAGGGGGAGGGGCCTCTCATCCACATGTCCCCCCCCCCCTCGGGCCTCTCCCAATCCCCGCGTGGAACATCCCCACGCCCCCTTCAGTTCTGCTTGGAGGGCGCTGGGTTGGAGGAGCGCTGGAAGATTTTTTTTCTTGCCTTGTTCGTTTCGTGCCGGAGGAAATCCGATCCAGGCCCCGTCAGCTTTTCTCTCCCTTTCCCCCCACCCCGCCACCCCATATAGGCCGTGCACGGGAGAGCACGTGCAGCGCGCCCCCCGCCCCCCCCGGCCGATCTTCTCGTCCCAACCCGGGCAGGCAGCGTTTTGCGGCCCCTGCTCCCGACAAACAAGGCAGCGCCCAGCCGAGGGTTGGGCGTTGGGGGCGCGGGGGCGCGGGACGTCTGGAGCCTGGAAAAGTGGAGAGGGGGATTTTTTATTTTGCCCCCTCCCCAGGAATGCCATGCCGGGCAGGGGTGGGGGGGAGCGGGGCAAGGCAGGAGTCTGGCTGGCTGGAGCGGGCAAGAGCGCTCGGTGGGTGGGTGGGTGGGTGAGTGGGTGAGTGAGTGGGGGGGTCGTCGGCCGCGGAAAAGCCCTTGAAGAGGGAGCGTGACGTCACATCCCCTTGACCCTCCAATCACCTCGGGCTCCCATTTGATTGGAAGGCGGCAAAGGCTTTAATCTCCTGACTAATTCAGCTCGCTCGGGAAGCCACTTTCTCTGCCAGAGCCGAGGCTGGTCGGGCAAGCGGCTGGCTGGCTGGCAGAGAAGAGCGGCTGGGAGGAGGAGGAGGAGAAGAAGCGAGAGACCGAAGGAAAAGGAAGGGAAGGAGAGTCAGGCCGGGCCGGGCCGGGCCGAGGGAGAGGGTGAACGGCGGAGGAGACAACCCCGGACTCTTCCTCCTCCTCACCCCCAATTCCCTTCCACCCCTCGGAGAGGGGGAAACACAACCTTCCACCCCCCCCCCAAAAAGCACGGATTTATTTCTCCTTGGGGCCGCCAGCGCTTGAAACCTCGAGCTTTGGCCCGAATATTTGCAAGAAAGAAAGAAAAAGCAAGAAAAGCCAAGACTGAGAAAAAAAGAAAAAGAAAAAGGAAAGAAGAAAAGACTGAGGGAGGCGGGGCGGGGGGGTGGAGGAAAGGAAGAAAGAGAGAACCCCTTCGGAGGAATCTGCCGCTCGCTGTTTCTTCCGCCGTTCCCGGTTTTTCCAAAGGGGGCGGAATCTTCCTCCCACCCACCACCGTCCCCGAAGTCGCCATTGGAAGCTGCAGACGCCCAGCTTTGCTGCTCGAGCAGCGCGTTCCCGCCGCCCGCCCGTCCCCGTCTCTCCCCCCCCCCCTCCCTGCGCGTTTTTTTTCTTCCATGCCAGCCTTTGGGTCATGATTACAGCGCCCGCGCTTTCTGCCGTAAGTAGTAGTCCGGGCGGAGGAGGAGGAGGAAGAGGAGGAGGAGGAGGAGGCGGCGCGCCAGAGCTGGGAAACGGCGGCGGCGGCGGCTGCGGTGGTGCTGAGCTCCCTTGGCAAAGCGGGCTCGCTGGGAACCTTATCGGCTGCGGCGGCGGCGGCGGCGGCAGCCAAGCTTTCTTCCACGCCATCCCTCCTTCGGACCCTTTGCGTCAAGCCAACCGCCTCCCCATCAAAGTCTTGAAAATGCTTACGGCACGGACGGGCCACATTTTGCATCCCGAATATCTCCAGCCGTTGCCTTCCACGCCGGTCAGCCCGATCGAGGTAAGAGGCGGCGGGCAAACCTTCCCCCCGTCCCCCCCCCCCGGTCCTTTGGTGGTGGGGTTGTTGTTTTTTTGGAGGGGGGGGTTGGAATCCTTTGTAGGGGGCTTGCTTCGTGTCATCAACTCTTCT
Source organism: Pseudonaja textilis (assembly GCF_049901715.1). NCBI lineage: Eukaryota > Metazoa > Chordata > Lepidosauria > Squamata > Elapidae > Pseudonaja > Pseudonaja textilis. The sequence continues at coordinate 8,930,616 of NC_141993.1, forward strand.
CCTTCCTCCCTCTTACTTACACACACACCATTGTCCAGCCTGGGGTAATTTGGGGGGGACAGGTTGGCTGGGTACCCTAAAAAGAAGCTCTCGGAGGGACCCCCCCTAACCTGGAGGGAGACGCACCCCGGCTTTCCGCCCCCCTCCTCTTTTTTTTGCATTCTCTGCTCTTAAAACGGAGCGGCCGGTTGTTCTGGCGGAATTTGCCACTTCATCGGCAGGCGCAATCCTGCTCCTCTGCGCCCCCCCCCCCAACAACAACTACCCCCCCCCCACCCCCCAGCTTCTTGGTTATGGAAGTAGATTGCCATCCAAGGGACGGTAACCTGAAACCGAGCCGCCCCTTGACCCGGGTTCGAGTGGGGTTTGGGTAGAGAAAGCGCCCTGGCCTCTTTGGGGGACTGTGTTTTGTGCGTGTCCTCTTCGGGCACAGCGAGGGTCTTGTGGGGGGTGTAAGCGAGCTAAAACGGAGCGGATCTCGGGGTCGGCTCTCTAGATGCGCAGCGACGGGGCCCAAGGGCCGCGCGAGGCGGCAGGGCTCGGGGCATCCCAGCGAGGAGGCCGGAGTAGACGACCGGGGTACGGTGGGGGGAGGGGGCAGCTCAGGGCGCCGGCCTGGGTTTGTCTTGCGGGGCGAGAGGCTGGCTTGCAAAGGCGTCGAGCGGAGGGAGGAGGGCAGCAAGCCGCTTCGCCGGGGCCCCGTCGGGCAGCCTCCCGGCGCCGTACTCAGGGTTCCCCTCTCTTCTCTTCCCCGGCCTTCTGCAGCTGGACGCCAAGAAGAGCCCGCTGGCTCTCCTCGCGCAGACCTGCTCCCAGATCGGCAAGCCGGATCCTTCGCCTTCCTCCAAGCTCTCCAGCGTCACGTCCAGCAGCGGCGGCGGCGACAAGGAGGCGTCCAAGGGGGGCCCCTTGAAGCTCAGCGACATCGGCGCCGAGGACAAGTCCAGCTTCAAGCCTTACTCCAAGCCCGGAGCGGATAAGAAGGACTCGTCGGCCGGCGGAGGTTCCGGAGCCGCGTCTGGAGGGAGCTCGGCCGGCGGAGGCGGCGGCGGCGGCGGTGGCGGCGAGAAATCGGGATTCCGGGTGCCGAGCGCCACCTGCCCGCCGTTCACGCCAAGGACAGGCAGCCCCAGCTCCAGCGCTTCGGCCTGCTCGCCCGGCCTGCTGCCCGGCGGGGAGAGCAAGGGCGGCGGCGGCGGGAGCAGCGGTGGAGGCGGCGGCGAGGCGGAGAAGAAAGAGACGGCGGAGAACTGCGGCAAAGGCGCTTCCGACGGCTCCGGGCGGCTGACTTCCAGCGGCGGCGGCGGCCTGTCGGCCGAGCTGAGCCAAAGCCACGAGGGCGCCAAGGGGCTGCTGGCGGGCGTCGCTTCGGCCGCCTCCTGCTCGACGGCGGACTCGTCCTGCAGCGCCGTCCCGTCGTCGGTGGCCGCCGCCGTGCTGGGCTCCGCCGGCTTGGTGGCGCCAGTCTCCCCTTACAAGCCGGGCCAGACTGTCTTCCCGCTGCCGCCGGCCGGCATGAGCTACCCGGGTTCCCTGGCCGGGGCGTACGCCGGTTACCCACCGCAGTTCCTGCCGCCGGGCGTGGCGCTCGACCCCAGCAAGGCCGGCAGCTTGGGAGGGGGCGGCGGCGGGGGAGGCGGCAAAACGGCCGGTTCCAGCCCTCTGGCCGGCGCCTCGCCGCCCTCTGTGATGACCGCCAGCCTGTGCCGCGACCCTTACTGCCTGAGCTACCATTGCGCCAGCCACCTGGCCGCCGGCGCCTCCTGCGCCCACGAGCAAGCCCTCAAAGCCGGCGCCTACCCGCTGGTTTACCCGGGACCGCCGCTTCACGCCGGGCCGCCGTCCTTGGCCGGCCACCCTCTCTACCCGTACGGCTTCCTGCTGCCCAACGACCCCCAGCCGCACAGCTGCAACTGGGTCTCGGCCAACGGGCCGTGCGACAAACGCTTCGCCACCTCGGAGGAGCTGCTCAGCCACCTGCGGACTCACACGGCTTTCCCCGGCCCGGCCGAGAAACTCCTCTCCGGCTACCCGAGTTCCAGCTCGCTGGCCGCCGCAGCGGCTGCAGCCATGGCTTGCCACATGCACGTCCCCAGCTCGGCGGCGGCGGCCGGCGGCCCGGGCAGCCCCGGCGCGCTGGCTTTGCGCAGCCCTCACCACGCCTTGGGACTCAGCAGCCGGTACCACCCTTACTCCAAGAGCCCCTTGCCCACCCCCGGAGCCCCCGTCCCAGTCCCGGCCGCCACCGGACCCTATTACTCCCCTTACGCACTCTATGGGCAAAGACTGACGACAGCCTCGGCGCTGGGATACCAGTGAGTTTTTTTTTTCCCCGGGGTAAGGGGGTTGTCGCCGCCTGAGATTGGGGGTTTTTGGGGTGTGGTGGGGGTGTTCCTTTGAGGGTAGGGTGGCGTCGGTGGGGTGGATTTGAAAACCACGCTTTCTGGGAAAGGGGAAGGAAAGACGGCCCAGCGTCCCTTGGAAAGTTTCTTTTAAAAGGATGGATGACCAGACACGTTGCAAAATTGGACCTTTTTAATAAATATATATATATATATATAAAAAGAATAGTGTTCATCTTGAGGACTGGATCCATGGGCACTGTATTTATTTATGTTAGCTTCAAGCGGGACGACGAATCCATTTGAAAAACAAAAAAAAAAGTGCATTACCTTAATTTCAGCTCTCCATAGGCTTTCAAGGAAAAAAACAAAACGAAGTGGAAACACCCCTTGTAGAATATAAATCAATAAAAAGAAAACAAGAACTAGAGGTCTTCTCTTTAATGTTACTTTTAAATTGCTGATTGTACTGTATTGTACGTTCTTATTTAACGGTGGGTGGGTGGGGCAAACACCCCCAATGCATGTCTCTCTTTCCAAGAACAACGCGTCTTCACTTGCAATTTGTCTATCCCAGTTTTGTTTTGCTTTTTCAAATTGCAGCGATTTTTCAAAGATGTATATCCCGTGGCAAGAAAGAAAGAGAATTGGTATTTTTTTTTTTTTTGTATGTATCCTGACAGAAAGAAAACCCAACCGCCAACCTACTCTTTTCCAAAAACCTCCGTTTGCCTTATTTTTATTTTTTAAAAAAAAAAACACTTGACTATTTTTTAATTTTTAAGTCCACCCTCTAGCTAGGGCACAGGAACAAGGGTGACGTCATGTATTTAAAATAATAAGACAATGTATCGCTTTCAAAGATTAATATTCTGTATATTTGATGTATTAAACAACAACAAAAAAAAGGTTTTCTTTTGAAATAACCTTTCGGAGTCTGTTATATAAATGCTCTTAATTACTGGGCGGATGAAAGTAAAAGAAAGAGGGAAAAAAAAAAACCAAGCCATTGAAGGTTGATTATGCTCCGCTTTAATTAGCAGCCGATACTTTTATTGCAGCTGCCAAGTTATTAAGCAGAACTGGCAATTTAAACTTAAAAAACAAAAGCAGAAGTCAGCTTCTGTTGGAGGGGGGGAAAGGAAAGCGTGTGGATTCCTGGGATTTATGCCCACTGAGGCGCGGAAGGGAAGGTGTCCTCTCGTGTTGTGTTTTGTTACCCGCGCGGCGAACGAGCTCCTGCCTCCGTTTAGGAAAACGGGGGTCTGGAAGGAATCGGGCTGGCGGGGGAGGGAAGGGGGGCGTCTCAACCCCATCCAATTCTTGGCTTCAGGAAAGCCCGTGGCACGGATGCTCTTGGTTTTTCCGTCCCAAAGGAGCGAAGCATGAAGAAAGGCACGAGTGGAGGAGGATTGTTATTATTATTATTATTATTATTAGTGAGAAAGTTCCTCGGATTACTAGTTAAGGGGAGTGGGAGTGGAAGTGGGAAGCTATTTTGAAATCCAGGTTGGGTTTGGCCCGATGTCTTGCAAACCAAGAAGCGGCCAAGCAAAAGGCAATTCGTGAAAAGAGTTGATGATTTCAAGGCAGCCGAAGAAAACCAGATCTAACAAAAGCGGGAAGACGTGTCGCGCAGGAAATCTACTACAACCTGGGTAAGATCTGCTGCCGCGTCGACCTTGCCACAGGCTTAAAAGCTGGCTTAGCGTTTAGCCTGGGTTAATGGCTTTTTTTCGGAATCTTGGGCTTATTTTGCTGCGTAAAGAAAAAATCTTCAGAGAGCTCTTGGTGGCCTTGTTGAGTTCAAAGCAAGGGAGTCGTTTCAGTGGACCCCCGTCTTGTGTGAATTGCGGAGTAGGGGAGGGAAATAATAAACCCTGAGTAAAGCCCCAGTCCCCTGGTCACCGGTGCGGAAGTAGTTGCGTCGAAAAGGGAGGGGGGTCGTAGCTTTGGATGTGGGGAATTGAAAGAAGCGCCTCCGTCTCCTAAAATGAGAAAGGGGAGAAAAATCGCTTATCAGTTCAGGCTTTGCGGCCTGGTCTTTTATTTTATTTTAACTTCCGAGTAGATTCCTTGCTACAACTTGAAGACTAAGAGCTGCCGACCAGAGGTGCGAGCGAATTTCAGAAAGCTTCCCTTTCCCTTTTATTTCCATGTACTTAACTTTCCCCTCTTTGGGGCTGAAAGTAAGTAGCAAGAATGCTCTGGGCCTTGTTTTAACTTTCTTTCCATCCGGAAGAGGTTTTTTTTTTTTGTAGTAGTAGTAGTAGTAGTAGTAGCCTTCCAAACACTTCGCCTTCTTTTAGAGAGCACTGGATGCAAATAGAAAGAAAAGAGCTGTTGAACCGCAGATGGGGTGGTGGGGTGGTGGTGGGAAGGGATTGTAAGGACGGTGGGGGAGAAAAGCAATATATCTATCCTTTTTGAAAGAAAAAGAAAGAAAGAAAGAAAGAAAGAAAGAAAGAAAGAAAGAAAGAAAGAAAGAAAGAAAGAAAGAAAGAAAGAGGCTGCTAAAGATTTTCCTTTCCTTTGAATTTACATGGCACTCAAAAGCTGTGCCACTGGGCATAGCCATTGTCTTGCAAAAGAGAAGAGATAAGTGGGAGAGAAAAGTGCGTGCACTCAAAATAGTATTTCCATTGAGTTCTTAGCAATCAGTTCATTGACGGGTTAGCCTCTGAAATTGTAAAAAAATCTTCTCCAGGAAAAAGGAAGGAGATGGGCAGAAGCAAAGAGAAGAGGTGAAGCATGGCATGGAAGCATTATTATTATTATTATTATTATTATTATTATTATTATTATTACTACTACTACTACTACTACTACTACTACTATTACTATTATTTACTACTGCTACTACTAGTAGGGTTATTTTTGTTCCACTGTTTCTGTGTAATGTTTAATAAATCTGAAAGGATCTTTCACCCTTTGCAAAAGTTAACTTTCCCGGCTGATGACTTTTTCGGGTGGCCAGCAATATCTTAGGCCAGGCCCGGTCTTATAAGAAGCATTCTGGGCCCTCTTTACAAAGCAGTGTGTACTACGACAACTGCTCACAGAAATCAAAATGCAAACGGTCGATAAAAGTAAAACATATCTATTTATTTTATTGGCACTTCTACGGGGGTAAAAAAAAAAGTGTTCATTTCTAGTTAACGCATGTCAGCATTAATAAAACACTGCTGTAAAATGTCATAAATACGGTGCCGTATTTCTATGATTACAAGGTGCATTGATCAGTACGGGACCTCTATGCCCTCTGGGGCCCGCAGGCAAGGGCCCAATCGGGCCCATGACTTAAGACAGCCCAGGCCTTCGTTGCGGCTGCGGTAGTGTTGGTTGCCGTGGCATCGCCATCCCTTGATCCCTTTGCCTTGATGGCTACTTGAGCTCTAGCTCTTTTGTCTTAGGAGGCCAGGAGGGGCTTTGTTGGCTGTTAAAATAACTCACAGATCAAAGGGCTTTTTTTTTTTTGGAGGGGGGGAGGGAGGGGGGGATGCGGGGTGGGGGGGAACGGATGGCCAGCAGAGAGAGAGAGAGAGTTGGGATTGTGAGCGACTTAGTGGTGGCTTGGCCTGAGAAAAGCGAAGGGATTCTGGATTTCTGCAAAAAAAAAGTCGAGCTGAGGACACTTGTTGGGCTTTCTAAGTGTTTTGGCTTTTATGTAACCACGGGGAGGGTTTCAAAGGTAAATCAAATTAATCGGGACTGGCAGAAAGAAAGCCGGGAAGTGGGAAAAAAAAAACCCTTCTAGGAACAAGGGTAGAGAAAAAGTCGGAAAGCAAAGAGGATTTTTAAAATAATAATAATATGCTCTTTTCTTAAGGTGTTTCTTTACGGAGTCAGCTAGGCTGTCAAACCCGCCTGCCCCACCCCTCAATCTGGTGAAGAGATTCTTCTTCTTCTTCTTCTTCTTCTTCTTCTTCTTCTTCTTCTTCTTCTTCTTCTTCTTCTTCTTCTTCTTCTTCTTCTTCTTCTTCTTCTTCTTCTTCTTCTTCTTCTTCTTCCTCTTCTTCTTCTTCTTCTTCTTCTTCTTCTTCTTCCTCTTCCTCCTCTTCCTCTCCTTCTCCTCCTCCTCCTCCTTCACCTTCTCTTCCTCCTCCTCCCTTCCTCCTCCTCTCCCCCTGGTCTTAACAGGTCTGCCGTTAAGTAAACCTGGGTGATGCTTGGGCCAACTCGCCCTTGAGGTGCTCGGGGTCCTCGGAGCTTTCTTCCTCTCTCACCTCTCCTGCAGTCTCTGACTGACCAGGGAAAACTCAGTTGCTGCCACGCATCCTCACCCTGCCTCTCTGCCTGGGCTTTTCGCCTCTGAAGGGCCCTTTGCAAGCCCGCCTCAGAGGCGAAAAGCCCAGGCAGAGAGGCGGGGTGGGGTGAGGATGCGTGGCGGCCACTGACTTTCCCATCCCTGCATGGAAGAGAAGGCCAACTTCGCTTGCTTCTCTGCAGCTGGAGACAGCCAGCAAGCCTCCACGGGGACAGCAGCGTTCCCATGTCGCCCAAGTTCACAGCTCCTGGTGGAGTTAAGCCTGGTCCAGGCATCCGAGGCTGGGAATGGCAAAAGCTGGCAAAGGAAGAAGCTCTTGGCTGCGCTTGGATCATCCCCCGTTCTTTAGGGTCTTGGCTGCCCCCTCTTAGTCAGGGCTACAGCTGCCGGAGGAGGCTGGGGGTGGAGGGAGAAGCCTGGCTTGCCAGTCTGGGAAGTGACTGGAAGAAAAAAGTCTACAGCCGGCCTAGGCCTTACTTGGCCTCGGCCCTGCACGTTTGCAAAGTCGCTGCTGTTTTTCCCCCGAGGCAGAGGCAGAGCGAGGACAGACAAAGAGAGAGAAATCCTGCAGGGAAGCAGGAGCAGGCCTGGTTGGAGGAGGAGGAGGAGGAGGAAGAAGAAGAGGAGGAAGGAGAAGAAGAGGAAAAGGAGGAAGAGGAGGAAGAGGAAGAAGAGGAAGCTGGGTTGTTTTCTTGCAGACATTTCATTACCCAATTAAAGAACACCATCAAGGATAGAAGGGAGAGGGGTTTGCCGAGAGGAGGAGGAGGAGGAGGAAGAAGAAGAAATGGCAATGGTCAAAATACTACTACTGGTAGGGACAAGAATGGAGAAGAACGGTTATGCGACAACCGGGGAGTGAGGCCCGCCATTTCTCCATCGCTGGGCTGGGAAAGAATTTGGGGAAAGAGAGAAGGAAGCAGCTGGAGGCCTTGGGGTGCGGCCGGCCTAGAGGAAGCCAACCTGCCAGGAAGGACGGCCTCTTTTCCTTCGGTATTAGGAAAACCGGCAAGGCCAGGCGGAGGGAATTGACTTGCATTCCCACGACTCTACGGAACACGGGAAGACGCTGGCTTAATTGAGATGGTTTTTGTGCCCGAGAACCCAGGGAAGAGTTGGCTTATTGGTTGCGTTTTATCCTATGGAGCCTTGTGGGTCAAGGCAGTGCCTTTTTCCAGGTTGGGGAGTTTGTCTGGAAGGGGGTTCCAGCTTGGACACCCCGAAAGTGGGACGCAGAAGGCAGCTGAGCGGATGACCGAGCCAAGCCAAAGAAAGTTCGTTGCAAGCTTCACAGCTACTACTTCCAGCCTATTAAGATCCCCGTGTCAATGTTGCGGTAACTAAGGGGTCCGTTTAGCAAATGTTAGTGGGTTTTTCAAGGCATCCTCCCGCTGTAAAACTGGGGGGGGGGGGACGCCAGTCCTTGAAAGCTTGGGGGTGTGGGGGGATTTGGGGGCCAGTCACTGTCTCTCAGCCCTAGGAAGGAGGCAATGGCAAATGACTTCTGGAAAAACCTCGCCAAGAAAACGGCAGCGATTCACGAGAATTGGACACTGTTAGATTGCTAAAATAATAATAATTTAGCCGGTTAGCAAATAGTAGGTGGGCGCTGAAACCAAACAGCCAGCCAAGGGCCAGATCCGACAAATCCGCTCAGTGATTGATCACTTTTGTACGCCGGAGATCTCTCCCCGCCTGGGTTTACGTTTCGCACTCCGAATCCTTTAAAAGCAGCCCTTCCTCAACAGATCCGGATTGGCCTTTTTTTTTTTTTTTGGCTGATCCCAAGAAGAGAGGCATTGGATGGGGAACGAGAGCAGAGTGGTTTTCCCCACCTTCACCTCCTTCGACAATTCCCTTGGGGGGTGGGGGAGAGGAATCCGTCCCGGGAAGTGAAATTTGGGGGTCCGGGAAGAAAGTTTTACGCGAGTTTTGCTCCCTCGCGTAACGCCAGGTTTAGGGGAAAGCGCGTTCTTGGTGTTTTGGGGATGCCCAGAAATCACCCTGGGCTATGCAGCGGGCAGAAAGCGAGTGCGGTGTGTGTGTATTGTGTGTGCGTGTGTATTGTGTGTGCGTGTGCTCCATCCACCCGCAAAGCTTTGAACCTCGACAGCTGGATCCGTGCCTGTCCGGGAAGCGCGCGCGTTTTAAATCTTGGCGCGCCTCGCTTTGCCTTCATCCAGACGACTCGGAGAGAACGCGGCCGGCGGCTTTCCACCGTGGCTCCCAGGACGGGAAAGCGTGAGAATCGTGACTTCGGGAGACGCCAGCTACGACCTGGATTATCACCCTCGGCTAGCGGGGCGTGGGAGAGAGAGAGAGAGAGACCAGACGCGTGGGCGTGGGATTTTTCCTATGCTGGCAAAACGGAGCCACTTGTGAAGGCTCCGAAGCTCTCCACGGCGGCGAACCCTTTCTATTCCTTCCCTCTCCTGCCTTTTCTGTTTCTTTTTTTTTATTATTATTACTACCCCTTTACTCGTTCTTGTTTACCCTTCTTTCTTTCTTCTTCCCTTCTTCCTCTCTTCCTCCTTTCATCCCCAAAATTCTTGCGTGTATCCCAGTGACTCCAGCACCACCCAAAGTCTTCCTACCTACCCGCTCTTTATGCGTAATCAACCGGAGACGTCGGCAGAAAATCGTTTCGTCGAACACCCCCCCTCCTCCCAAATTTACTACTAGGAGTAGTCAATTAATCCACGGGGTACATATTCCTTTTTAGCCCGTCTCCACCGCGTTCGGTTGTTTGCCTTGCCGTCGCCTTGTGATGACCTAAAGAGAGAGGATTACACGTGGGGGGGGGGGGCAGTAAGAAGGATGCTCGCTGGAGTAACTCCCTCCCCCCGGTCTCCGCCTCTTTGTTTCCCTGCGAATTTCCCGCATTTCCAACGAAGACGCGCCCGCCAGACGGCGCTATCCAATCTTTCCGAAAACCAGTCTCCAAACCCATAGGTTTGATCCCCGCCGCCTCGAGTGTGACTTTGTTACAATTGTTCTTTTGTATCTGGATCTGTACTTCACCGCGCGTTGCGGGTGCGTTGCAAGCACACGCATTCACGAGATAGGGTAGGTCCAGGAAACGGTTTGATGGGGATGGGGAAGGGAAGGGAAGGACCGCGGGATATGTAGGCCGGGAATAAGATCAAAGCAAGGCGCCGCTCTCTTTTAACACTTCCGAACTCTTCACGGGGGGGGGGTTGCCGAGGGCGGGGAGGAAACACAGCAAATTCAAAGAACAGAACAGAATAACAGAGTTGGAAAGGGTACCTTGGAGGTCTTCTAGTCCAACTCCCTGGCTCGGCAGAAAACCCTATACCATTTCAGACAAATGGTTAGCCAATCCCTTCTTTAAAACTTCGAGTGTTAGAGAATTCACAAGAGGTCCCATCCAAACCGTTTTGAGGCTAGACTGCTTCATAGAGATATATCTCTATCACTATCATCTCTCTCTCTCTCTCTCTATCTATCTATCTATCTATCTATCTATCTATCTATCTATCTATCTATCTATCTATCTATCTATCTATCTATCTATCTATCTATCTATCTATCTATCTATCTATCTATCTATCCCTCTATCTATCCATCCATCCATTCAATCCACATATTATCTATCTATCTATCTATCTATCTATCTATCTATCTATCTATCTATCTATCTATCTATCTATCTATCTATCTATCTATCTATCTATCTATCTATCTATCTATCTATCTATCTATCTATCTATCTATCTATCTATCTATCTATCTATCTATCTATCTATCTATCTATCTATCGTGTGAATGCATCGATGCAGTGCATGTGATCTCAGCTTGCAGAGCTTGGATTCATGGAATGAATTTGCTCAAAATATTGCAGAATATACAGCCTCTTGCTACATAACTAAGCTCCATTTGATACTGAATAAACTAAATTATAAATGTATCTTAAATAGAAAACTATATTTGAATAGATTTTTATTCCAAAAGCATTTGATTAAAAGAAATTTGATTAAAAAATTTTAAAAATCCAATTTAAATACAAAAAAAATCTGATTTAAATACAAAAAATCTGATTTAAATTTGAAAAAATGTTTTAAAACTGATTTTTATCCACCCTGGTGTAGTGTGTGTGTGTGTGTGTGTGTGTGTGTGTGTATGTATGGGTGTTGGCAACTTGGCGCTCTCATTCCTATTAAACTTGAGTAACTATTTTGGACACTTCACAAATAAATGACAACAACGATACATCTTCTGGACTGCACATTGCTTGCCTTTGGAATTTTAGGTAGTCCTTGATTTATGACCATAGTTGAGCTCAATTATTTCCAGTTGCTAAGTGAGGTTAAATGAATTGTGGTTAAGCTAATCGGGCTTTGCTTGGTCAGAAGCAATCTGGGCATGGTGATCACATGACCCTCGGATGCTGAAACCATCATAAATATATATGCTGGTTTGCTAAGCACCTGAGTTTTGATTGCGTGTATACATGATAAAGGTAAAGGTTCCCCTTGCAACATATGTGCTAGTCATTTCCGGCTCTAGGGGGCTCTGCTCATCTCTGTTACAAAGCCGAAGAGCCAGCACTGTCTGAAGACGTCTCGGTGATCACGTGGCCGGCATGACTAAATGTCGAAGGTGCATGTTACCTTTCCACCAAAGTGGTCCCTATTTTGCTACTTGCATTTTTTGTACATGCTTTTGAACTGCTAGGTTGTCAGAAGCTGGGACAAGTAACGGGAGCTCACTCTGTTACACAGTGCTAGGGATTCGAACCACCAAACTGCCAACCATTCTGATTGTTGTGGTTTGACGGCAGCCGGTGCAGACGGCAGCAGAATTGGACAGTGGGGAAGAACGGGGACCAGTCCGGGAGTCTGGAGAGGAATCAGACAAGGGTCCTGGGTCTGATGCAGAGATGGGGCCAGGACCATCTGGGAGTGGGGTGCTGACTCTGGAGCCTCTGGATCTGGCAACAGCCAGGCAGAGGAACAAGGGAAGCCTGTTCCCAGTGCGTGTGTGCGCAGAGCTGCTAGAAGGCAAGAGCAGCTGAGACAAAAGGGGTGACTCAGGAGTAAGGCTTGGAGGTGATTGCCCCTGCCATAAAGTATATAAGTCAGGCCAAGATGATGAAACCTTTGCAGGAAGCAAAGTAGTTCGATCGATTCAGAGCCACTCTTGAAGCTCTTTGTACTTCGGTTGGTTTTTTTTTTGTACTTCTGTTTGTTTCTTCTCTAGTTTGTTTGATACCTCTGTTTTTGGCAGCATTTCACAGAACTGAAAGGTGGGTGCTTATCTTGGGGGACTGTCTGAGATTAATTCCGGCTGGGAATGAAAACAACTCTCAGCATTGCAATAAATTAAGTCTTCTTTTTAAAATAAGTTTGTGCGTAATTACGGATTAGGAAGCCTGGGGCAGAACACTGATCAACAAGGTCAGCATCTTAGCCACTGAGCCACCGCGTTCCCAAACTGCGTCAGCACATGGTGGCAAGTGTGAAAAATGGTCATAAGTTGCTTTTTTTCCAGCGCTGTGGTAACTTCAAATGGTCACTGAATGAATGGTTGTAAGTCAAAGGTGACTTGTAAAGTGTAAAAAGTTTGACGTAGAGATGGTTGGTCAAGTGTATGAGAAGACATGTGTCGAAGACAAGCTGAAGATTCAAGAATTCTTTCATTATGGAAGCGTTTCTCCTCTCTTCAGGAAGACTCTAGAGCAAGGGTGTCCAACTTTGGGGCACTTTTAAGACTTGTGGAGTTCAACTCCCAGAATTCCCCAGCCAGCCATGAGATTGGACTGCCATTTGTCAGAAATGGTGTCAAATCTCCTGCTTGGGCAGGGGCTTGACTAGATGACCTACAACAGGGGTGGCTATGCTTTTTGGGCTCCTGTGCCAAAAATTGTGCCTGCACTTGCGCACGCGTGCTCAAGTGCCGTCACCCAGAAGGCAATGTGCGCTCCCCATGCCCCTGTGCATGCTCATGTGATCCCACTGCAGGCACCGCGCATCTCTGTGCATGCGTGCACGTCTCCCACACACACCCCGCCCCCTTCATATGCACGCCAGATACCCGGAAATCAGCTGTTGGGCAGGCGGTGTGCATGCATGCACAGTAGAGCTCTTCTGGGCAACCTCTCACATGCCACTTCCGACATGCATGCCATAGGTTCACCATCACGGACCTACAAGGTCCTTCCAACTCTGTTAATCTGTTATCGCTGGAACTATTTGCACCTTAGCTCTGCTCCTTCAGTGACTTTAATACGCAGTGCTCGAGAATTGCAGTTCCTGTCCACGGATCCTGTGTTGGTGAACCCTGAGAGTTTTGGGAAGGAAAGCAGCCCCGTTTGCAAGGGCCTGAAGCCGCTTTGTCTTATTTTGTGCAGCTCCCGGCATTTCGCTCTCACAATGGCCGCCTTTCAAGGTGAAATGATTCATATGCATTTTTGTTGCGTGAGTCAGTATCCAAGCACTTAGAACACGGCTGCGTGATTTATCATCAATACAAAGCACAGAGAAAGTCACCGTGCAGTGCAGGGAGCAGGAGGGGATTGGAACGATGTAAGTGAAACAAAGAGAGGCTAGAGGAAATGGTTGTGGCCGTGCAGATCTGAAATTATTGGGGGTGGGGGGATTGAATATATACCCAAACCCTCGTTCATCCATTTGCATTCATTTCCTAAACCACCCAGCAATCGATACCTTTGTGATGCGTTAAAAAGCTACTGATCACCGTCTTTTTATGGAGCCCAATTACACAGGGATCTTAGCACACTTGTGTTGCTAAACACAGCCGGGCGCTCAGACAACCCCAACAGCAAAGCTGCTGTAAAATGTGCTATGAATAGACTGTGGGGTTGTCCCATTCCCCTTTTAAAACCGGGTGTCTCGCTTTGGAGACTGGAATTATCTTATGTTCCTGCATTTTCACCGGAGAGATAGCTTTCGTGTAGACATGAAACTAGGAAGGTACCGTGTTTTTCCGAAAATACAACCTACTCTGAAAATAAGTCCTAGTTTGATTTTTACACGTGCCCAATATAAGCCCTACCGCCCAAAATAAGTCCTAATGAAGTCCTCGCCCACTCCAGAGTGGACGTGTAAAAATTAAGCTAGGGTGAGGATGGGAGAGCGGAGCTGCCCTACTAGTTACCTTTGGACAGTTGCAACCAGGCCTCGCACACCCCGACACCTTCCTTGCTGGCCTGTTTTAAGGCCACACCAACTGCTCTGATTGTAGGTAGTAGAATAGTGAGGGAAGGTGAGCTTAAACTTTTCTCTCTGCGTCTTTCTGACCTGCCCTCTGTCATAAACAGAAATATCTTTGGAGTGGGTGATTGAGCAGTGACCTGGCTTCTCTTGGGAATTGAGATAGCCTTTTGAGATGTGATAGGCATGTGTGTGAGAGGGAGAAAGGGATATTTTTGTCCATGGAACTCTTTCTGGATGGAGATGCAAGAAGAAGCTCAAGATCAAGAAGATCAATAGAGATATAGAGGATGAAGTGATGGAGATGGGGGCCATCATACTTCCCGTTGGCTCCCTCAGAGTTCCAGTAGTTGAATAGATGAGTTTTAACCCAACACCTAGGAAGAGCTATGGCCAGAAAAATAGAGGAGGGAGAAGATACTTAGAAAGGAAGGAACCCTTTCATCTACATGGGAATGCACATTCTTAGCATCACTACAAAATGAAAATCTTGTCTCAAAGAGTGGCCTAGATAGGGTTTGGGGTCTCCATGTATCTTTTACGATGCACTCTGGATGGGGTCAAAAAGTGGCAGACCCTCAAGAGCATCCATTTCGCTCCCCAAAACCCTTTGATAGCCTCCCAGATTTAGCTCGGTGCTACCCACTTCCCTCAGTATATGGTAGAAATCCAGATGCTGAGCTGATAACACCTGGCCCTCTTTGCCATACCCTGCAAAATAAGCCCTAATGAAGACCCCGCCCATTCCAAAGTGCATAGGTAAAAATTAAGCTAGGGTGGGGATGGGCGGGTAGAACTGCCCTACTACTTACCTTTGGACAGTTGTAGCCAGGTCTTTGCACACCCCAACACCTGCCTTGCCAGCCCATTTCTTCTACAGCCAGCAAGGCTGGCAAGGCTTTCCTGAAGGCCTCTGGAGCTGATAACAAAGCTCTGGATTGATCCAGAGCTCTGTTATCAGCTCCAGAGGCCTTCAGGAAAGCTTTGCAGGCTGCAGAAGAAGAAATTCCTGAAGGCCTCTGACAGCGAAAAGGAGGCTGGGGGTGATGCACGCAAAGTGAGGTTAGTCAGTGGATGACATCCCCCGAAAATAAGACCTGGTTCCTTTTTTTGGTGGCAAAAAATATAAGACAGGGTCTTATTTGGGGGGAAACACGGTACTTTGTGGGGGAACCCTAGAGGAAGATACATCTTCCATTTTCCTAGGGAAGGAACTGGACTTGCCCAAACAATTTCCCCTTAATGTAAGCAGTAATGTGAAAGGAGCATTTTTAATATATGCCTGAAAAAATACTTCAGTTCCCAAGAAAATATCCAGTTTAATGGTGAATCCATAATGCTAAACATGTTTGTTTAAAAAAAAAAACCCTACATTATTGTACCACATTATCAGCACACTGCCTGAGTAACACCCAGCAATTAGCAGATTCGGCATAAAATCATCTATCGAGTGTGTTGGAATGCCAGCAATTGATCGGTTCCTGGTATTTGCTTTCATCATTATTTCCCATCGATTACTATAAATAGAATCTGAGCATCATAAAGTAAGGCAAAAATGTGTCTCCCATTACAGATTGCTGTAAGCTGTGGCGGTAACAAATCATCACCTAATCGAGTCCATTCAAATTTCAGAAGACAACGGATGGAAATGTGTTTTTCTTGAAACACAGCCGAGCTCAGCAGAAGTCAACGCCTTGCTGATCAACTGCAAAGAAAGCTCTTTGGGAAATTAAAACAATGCTTTCTCCATGCAAGATCCCTTTCTTCTAGGTTGGACTGAGACGGGATTTTCCCGGTTCTAGGTGCCAGCTTCCTGGCAAGGCAAGGACTTAAAGGCAGGCTTTCTTAAAACCTACTGATACTTGTTCCAGGTTCTTTATGTCAAGCACATTTTACGATGCAGTCCAAAGGAAGCAGGTGGAAGAGGTGGTATTCAGCCAGTTCTGGAGAACTGGTAGTGTAAATTTTGAGTAGCTCGAAGAACCAGCAAATCCCACCTCTGACTGGCCCTGCCCCCATCTATTCTCCGCCTCCCAAGTCCCAGCTGATTGGCTGTGTCTTCTTTGGTTGCCCTGCACAGGAGAACAGAGCTGGAAAGCAGGTTAGTGTGGTGGGGAGGGAATGGGGATTTTGCTGCCACGCCCACTACACCACACCAAGCCACGCCCACAGAACTGGTAGTAAAAAGATTTGAATCCCGCCACTGGATTATCTACATTTTCTCCTGAATGTATACTGTTGAGAACTGGGCAAAAACACAGGTATTTGGAAGAACTGCTAGAGCAACCAAAATGACATGCATCAGATGAACTTATCAGGAAGAGTACCAGAGCCCTACTTTTGCTTGGACTAAGTTTGATGTTCTTTCACACCACCTGTATAACAGCTCTGAATTTCCACAGTTTTTCAATATTGAAAGAGTGGACCTAAGCAGGGGTGGGCTTCAAAAAAATTTAGCAGCGGGTTCTCCGCCTAGTTGCTGGGTGGGTGTGGCCATGGTGGGCATAGTCTAGTCAGCCTCCTGCAGCATGTTGGGGGGGGGGCTGTTACGGAGGCTTTCCTTGAGCCTCTGGGAAGGCGAAAATGGCCTCCCCGGGCTCTGGAGGTTCTTTGGAAGCCAGAAATGGGCCTGTTTCTGTGATGACCCAGGGTAGGATACAAAAGCAACGAAGTCACAAAAATAGGTGAAGTCCTTTCAATTCCTTCAACTTGGCCTCCAAGGTCCAATTATCATTGACTGGAGAAAAAAACTCCCCCACAAACAGTTGTGGAAAGGAAGAAAT
Source organism: Pseudonaja textilis (assembly GCF_049901715.1). NCBI lineage: Eukaryota > Metazoa > Chordata > Lepidosauria > Squamata > Elapidae > Pseudonaja > Pseudonaja textilis. The sequence continues at coordinate 8,947,201 of NC_141993.1, forward strand.
TCCATTCAATTTCAAAATACATATAAATTATAAATAGAAAAAACACAAACCACACTGAAGCAATTAATGAGACAAGGCAGGATGAGGACTTGAAGACGTCCACAGATATCGAAATCTGAAACTGGGAAGGACGGCAGGACTCAGATAAGAACTGACAGACTAGAATTATTTCACACTTTGCTTCCAGCACTAGGCCACGTGCAGTTTGTGCCAAGTTTGTCCTTTTAAACAGTCCTCCCAGCTGAAGCCCTTGAAAGGGGATCAGGGCCCTTTCCTCCCCTGTAGACCACACCATGCACATTTCTCCCTTATCCGCTCCTCCCTGCGTGCCCTAGGATGGAGAGGGGATGGGCCTGGGTCTTCCTCTGAATGCCTCTCCGGCCTGTGCCCTTCCCTACTTTCCTCCACGACCACCGGAGTCACACTCCCACTCCCTGTTCCTCCTTCCTCTCGGAGTCAGATTTGAACAGGGACATGACAGTTTCCAGCCTTCCTGAACTTCTGGGAGGCCCATTTTTCACCCTCCCCGAGCCTCTGTGCATGCCTTGCACTTACCTGCATCCAAAATGGGCCACTTGGGGACTCCTGGGAGGGGCAGGGTGGGTAGGGCCAGCTAGGAGTGAGATTTGGGGATTCTCTGAACTGTGCACAATGTTAACTAGGGGCTCCCCCAAACCCTCAGCAGCCCAGCCCTGGCAGTGTGACATTCTGAGACTCATATGCAGGAAGGAGCAGCTGACAGGGTGCCACCTTTATTGTTACTTTGAGCCTGTCCGTCATTATGCCAGAGGAAAAAAAAAATAGCCCATGAGTGGTACTTGACTCAAAAAGAGACTTTCTTGTACTGTGCTCTCCTCCTGACCTCTGTGAAACACCCGGGAATGCTCACCCTTCCTTGAAATTCACTCAAAATTTGCTCGAGCGCCAATCTTTCCCTCTGGTCCCCTGCTTTTCTTTCATATGGGGTCCAACTTTTTGACGGGTGTCTCCAGGCAATTATCTGAAAACAGGGATGAATGGTAACTGGGAGAATGTGCAAATGTCTGTTTGGAGACTGTAAGCTTGGATCTATATTAAAGGTCAGTTATCAAAGAAAAGAAGGAAGCCAGAATGGATTATTTGTCACTTGAAGCGAGTAGAATTTTAATGTCAGTAATGTAGGTTATTAAGCGTAAATACACAAAGGTTTAAGGAAATCAAAGGACGAAGGAGGTTTTGACTTCTGGCAAGGGCTCTGAGGAGCATTCTTGTGCAAGGAGGAGCTAAACACACAAAATGAACCCTTTTAGGCAATTAAGCTTGATTGGGTTTACAATATATCTTTTTTGCTTAGCAGCTCAATTCATTGGGGCTAGCATTATCCAAGGGGTCTAAGAGACTCTTGACGAAGCAAAGCTGCCAAAAATGTTCCTTGTGGTTCCCAAGAATCAAAAGCTTGGTAGGTTTTTGTGTGTGTGGGGGGGGGGGTTGTTTCATTTGTGGAGGCAGGGAGCAAAGGGAACCTTACATGGTCCTTAAAGGACTTGTGAGCTTGACCAAAGGGAGAAGATAAAGGACAGCTTCTCAGATTCTGGTTTGGTTTCAATCATCAGATGGCAGCCCAAAAAAGCCGATGCAATTCTAAATTGCATTAACAAAGGGATACAATCAAGATCAAGGAGGTACTAATACCACTCTATAAAGCCTTAGTAAAACCACACCTAGAGTATTGCATCCAGTTTTGGTCACCATACTATAAAAAAGAAGTTGAGACTCTGGAAAGAGTGCCGAGAAGAGCAACCAGGATGGTGAGGGGACTGCAGGCTTAAAGCATACGATGAACAGTTGCAGGAACTGGGCCTGGCTAGTCTAGTGAAGAGAAGGACCAGGGGAGACAGGATAGCAGTCTTCCGATATCTGAGGGGCTGCCCCAGGGAGGAAGGGGTCAAGCTATTTTCTAAAGCACCCGAAGGCCAGAGAAGGAACAATGGATGAAAACTGATCAAGGAGAGATTCAACCTGGAAATAAGGAGGAATTTTCTTACAGTGAGAACAATCAACCAATGGAACAGAAGTTGCCTTCAGATGTTGTGGGAGCTTCATCACTGAAAACTTTCAAAAAGAGACTGGGCTGCCATTTGTCAGAAATGGTGTAAGGTCTCCTGCTTGGGTGGGGGGTTGGAACGAGATGACCTACAAGGTCCTTTCCAACTCTGCTAATCTGTAAATCTGTAGATGGGAAGCCATCACAAGAGTTAAAAATGGTTTAGGAAGTGGCCCATTGAGTTGGGTACCCTGGTTTGCGTAACCACAGGGCTAACAAATACAATAGTTTAGAGTGGTAAATTTGAGAGTTGGGCCTCAATCTTTTGGAGTGAATACATTTCAGATAAACACAGACAGCTGAAGGCACAGTATGTATCCTTTCGAATATTTTTCGAAGACTAACAATGTAGGCCTAACTCAAAGATCCACCAGCAGGAAGGGACAGGGCAGGGTGAATCTCATCAACTAGCAAATGGCTTTCATCCAATTTACTCCCAGATTCTTCTGCCCATCAGGAAAAGAAGATTCAGAGCAACCAGAATAACTGAATAAAAGAAGGGACTGTGAAGGTCTTCTAGTTCCTCTGGTCAAGCAGGAGAACCTCTACCATTCTGGACAAATGGCTGTCCAAACTCTTCTTAAAAGCCTCCAGAGATGGAGCACCCATGATTTCTGGAGACAAGATGTTTCACTGATTAATTGTTCTGGCTCACAGGCCATTTGGCCTTCTTTCTAGGCGAGTTCTCTCCTTCACAAATTTCTATCCATTGCTTCTTGTCCAGTCTGATGCTGGGAGGTGGAAATGAACCAGGAGACAGTGTAGAGATCACAAGTTCAAATCTGGCTCCTCAACATTCCTTTTCTGGTTCTTGAGTTGTCCAAAATGGATCCCTTTGGCCTCTTTTCATATTGTTTTTCTGGAGTGGGAGATTTGAAGGCGTGGAATGACTGCCGTAAGTTATGCTGAAGTTTAAAATGCCAATGATGTTCTTTCACATACATACACACGTACACACACACACACACACACACACACAGAACCATTGGGCCATGGGAGTCCTGGCCTTACCAGTTTAAGAGTGCAGCTGAGAATATGTTGCACAAACCTGGGTGTGAACCGCAATGCGAAAAAAATAATATTGACAAAACTCTGTTTTGGAGGGGTTGCAGATCAGTCAGGGTCCTATTAATGGGATTCAACCGGTCCACACCACTTTGGCCGATTTAACTGGATGTTAAATTGCTGGCTGGCCCCACTCCTCCTTGCGCCATCCCTTCCGGGAGTCCCCACGCGTACCGTATTAGCTCCCAGGTAAGTGCAGGAAGGCCTACTAGGACTAAAACGGGATGTGTGTGTGTGTGTGTGTGTCATGGCATCCCCACAGCCTGTTTTTGCTCCCAGGAGGTTTCAGGGAGGCCTACTAGGCCCAAAACGGGGCACAGGGGACACAGCCCCTCCCCGCGTCCCATTTTTCCTCCTGAGGGGGAGTGCAAGAGGCCGAGTGCTACCTGTTACACCCCCTGGCCATGCCCACCATGGCCACGCCCACCCACCCAGTCATTAGGGCAGAGAACTGGTTGTTAAAATATTTGAATCCCACCACTGGACAAGGCCAAGTCTAGAGCCATACCAAGAGATGACGCTCTCCTGCAGGTGTTACTCTCCCAAGCTGATCTCATGAGTTTGCCAGGGTCCATGAAACATGGGGTTGGAAGGGACCTTGGAGGTCTTCTAGGGTCATCTTTAGCAGGTGACCCTACACTAGAGTACTTACCATCAGTTGACTTCATTGAAGATATTGTGGTGCATTGTTTTGACTCACATGGTGCTGAGTACAACACGCTTAGAGAAATGCATCTTCAGCAACAACAAAGAATGCATTGAATTATCATTCTGGTGGCCTGAGGCAACTTGTCATAATATTAAACTCCTTCTGAAAGATTCCTCTGATAAGGAGCCAAAAGAAAATAACATATCCACTGTCTGCCACTTCAGAGGGAGATAGAAAAAGAATTAACATTCCATCGCTACTAATATCCTTCTCCACACTTGCTGATCAATTAACTATATCATTCAGGCCAGACAGAGTTCTGCCATAAATCAACCAGTTGCTCCTGATACCTATTTGGGCACAGATGTGAAGTTATCTGGCTCATAGCTGGTTGCTCCGATATTGAACGTGCATTTAATCATTCCCGTTGAACATTCCTAGTCAACAGCCAACTGAAGATTTCTAGTTCCTCTGGTTGCAATCAGGGTTGGCAAATGTCTACACTAAAACTGGTGGAAGCATGAGAAAAAAAGGGTACTGTGGTGGTAATCATAATTCCACAGAAAAATACTGTGGGAGCGATATTTTGGAGGGGAAGAAGTGTAGGTGTACAAGAAAGGTGAAAGCCTTAGTAAGAAGGGACCACACCTAGAGTACTGCATCCAGTTTTGTTCACCACACTATAAAAAAAGATGTTGAGACTCTAGAAAAAGTGCAGAGAAGAGCAACCAGGATGATTAGGGGACTGGAGGCTAAAACATATGAAGAATGGTTGCAGGAACTGGGCCTGGCTAGTCTAGGGAAGAGAAGGACCAGGGGAGACAGGATAGCAGTGTTCCTGTATTTGAGGGGCTGCCCCAGAGAGGAGGAAGAGGTCAAACTATTTTCTAAAGCACCTGAAAGTGAGACAAGGAATAATGGATGGAAACTGATCAAGGAGAGATTCAACCTGGAAATAAAGTGAAATTTTCTGACATGGAGAACAAACAACCGATGGAACAGAAGTTGCCTTTGGACATTGTGGGAGCTTCATCACTGGAGGCTTTCAAGAAAAGATTGGACTGCCATCTGTCAAAAATGGTGTAGGATCTGCTTGGGAAAGGGAGGTTGGACTGGATGACCTACAAGGTCCCTTCCAACTCTGTTAATCTGAATCTGAACAGAGAGAGGATTAAATACTGGTAGCAAGTTCTATACTTAGCAAGTGACCCTGAACTGGCTTCCATCTGGACTCTCTTCTTGGTTGCTTGTTCAAGAGCCTCAATTATTTTTTGTTCTGTAACATAGGCTGATCGATCAATGATCGATCCATGAGTAAAGCTCCTTTTGAACAGGAAGGTGTGGAAGAGGATGCAAATCTGCTTGGGACCATCTCACCTTCTGCTCCTGGGCTGTATCTCTTGGTGGCCTCTTTTGCATTTGAGGGAACTTATTTCTCTCCATTCCATTCCATTCCATTCCAATCCATTCCATTCCATTCCATTCCATCCACCCATCCATCCTACACAGGGGT
>NC_141993.1:8955010-9022510 GCF_049901715.1 Pseudonaja textilis
CCAGCTAACACCGACATGGTCACTCCTAATAAATCAATCTTTTTACTCTGAGAGATGCAGCTAGAGACTTAAGATTTGAATGGGGGGCGGATTTGTTGGATCCCTGACACTCAATGCATTAGTGTAACATTGGTCTACATCCCTGAAACCCTGAAAAGCTAGCCATGGTATTAATCAGAAGTTGGTAAGTGCTTCCCAGGTGTCAACATGGATCAGGACCAGCAGTGGGATCCTTCCTGTTTCACTACTGGTTTGGTGATCGCGCATGCGTACCTAATGCACGCATGCACAGCTTTCCACACACCAGCTGAGGCCTACAGCGCCAATCAGCTGAGAGGATAAAAATGTCAGGTTTCCAAGTGATGAAATCTATTTAAAAAGAAAAGAGCAAAGTCCAATCTTCCAAAACAATTTCTTCTATTTAGGAAAGCATCAAATTGGCAAAGTCTGTTGTAATTCCGGATCTGACACAACCCAGAATTACACCACATAAACATTGGAAGTTAGAAACAGCCCCCAAAAGTCCCATTCCCCAATAGAAGTAAATCAACATTGCCTGGTGTCATCAATCTCCACCTCCAGGTCTCAGCAGGTTCATAAAATGGCTACGCATATGTCAATTTTGGGCTTGACAAAAGAAGAGAAAAACACAGGGATGGGTGGGAGGGCTGATCCTGTGCTGCTTTCTCCTCTCAGCTGATCTCTGGAGGCTTTTTTTAAACTACCAGACCGGTAGCATGCCACAATTGACATGAAGGTGATCCATCTGTGGATTAGAGAGAACAGAGTGACTTAGTGTTGTGGTTTGCCAGCAGCAGGTGTGGATGGCTGAAGTCTTGGAGAGCGAAGGCTCAGATGAGGGGCCAGGACCATCAGGGAGTGGAATGCTGCCTTCAGAGATTGTGGAGGCTGGCAGCAGTGATGAAGAGGTCCCCGAGGAACTTGTGCCCAGTGCACACGCGTGCAAGGATGCTCGAAGGAAAAAGCAGCTGCAGTAACTCGGGCAACTTGGGAATAAGGCTGCAAGGTAATGGCCCCTCCCTTAAGAGATAAAAGCCAGCTGAGAAACCGGAGTTCTTTGCAGGAAGCAAAGAAGCTTTTACAACTCAAGCCTTGTGGACATTTGGACTATTTTAGTTTGTGTTTGGAGACTCTTTGTGTTTGAAATAGTTCTTGACAACTTTATCTAGTGTTCTTGACAGCCTTGCGCAAACTTGGCAAGATTCTTCTTATCAGAGACAATTAGTTTGAAACAGCCTTTTAACCGGGAAGGAACAGAATTCATAAAGAATCATTAAAAAGTTTTGCTGTTACCTCAGTTTCCTGTTTGTTTCCTTGGAACAAGATTTGGGTCAGAACACTTAGGTAGACCACATTGGAGACTTAGAAATCTTCAAGAAGCCACCATAGCTATTCCTTCCACACAATTCTGGATCTTCCATAATGTTGGAGGCTAGAACCATATGTGGCTACCGTGCCTTGAAGCTCATTCATCTTACCAGGCTCAGGATGGCAGAAGACATCTCTACCAGACTACTCAGTCTGAAGAACATGGAATGAAAAACTTCATATAAACAAACTGCTTATGAGTTTCCAGGGACATTTGAACATTGGGGGGAAAAAAAGGCATAATTTTGGTCTGGTCCTGCAAAACTATTTTTAAATTTTGTATATACCCATCTGCTCCATTTTTGGAGAAAAAAAAGGGCATATTGTTTTAAGTGCATCTGATATTTTACTTAAAGGTAACAGATAGAAAAAAACACTTTGTTTGCCAGCCTTCCTTGTAGTAGTTTGGCTGTCACTTTGGAAGAGATTTATGATAATAATTCTTGCAACACATGGAATATTTTTTTTAAAGCCAACCATTTATTTTTCTGTCTAAATAATAAGGCAATTTGTTACAGCTAATTACTCAAATGCTTCCTTAATCACAATTAGAAGAAAGAGTGCTGGCTTCCCTTTCCTCCCACCCCAACAGACCCCCCTCCTAAAACTCCGTGTGTCCCCACAAATATTTTTTAAAATGTTGTCCCAATTACATATTTATTAAGAAATGTTCAGCCAAAAAGAAAAAAAAGAGAGAGAGAAAAAACCCACGAACGGCTCGACACCATCACTGCAATCTTACACAATGATTTATTGTGACACAAAATGTGGGACGTTTCCCCATCTTTTGTGATTGCCGTGATGAAGCTGTAAAGCAAAGAGCATGAAATGAAGCAAAGCCTCACAATTTAATCAGCTCGTAAACAGATCTACCGCATCAAGCAAATGACATTATTATCCATCTGAAGTAAATCTTGCTAATCTCAGGAGATAAAATCAACATCATTAATGGTCACATGTCATATTCATCAACGCTAAACTATCCCTTTTGACAGATTAATCTTAACTGCAGCTCCCGAGATGTATGCTAATCGAGCCCAAAGCCTGCAATTCATTCCCAGCCAGCCTGTCCAGTACTCTTAGCATGGCGATTACAAATAATTTTTTTTATTGATTTACATATTTTAAAATGCATTTAAGGTGAGGTGCCATTAAAAATCCTGTCACTGGAGTATATTTCTCCCACCTTGTCTCAGCCCCCATGCACAGGGCGGAGGGGTGGGGAGTGAAAACATTGTTGGGCCCAACCTAATCAGAAGTTGTCGTGCAGAAAATACACCGGAAGGACTAGTAGCTAGGCAAACGCAATCATCTCCAACCCATGGAACTATCCTTAGGTTCAGAAGACCCCTTGAGGGAACTCTAAAGCTACTCACAAGTTATGTGAGGAGCCCCCAAAATAAGCTTTACCATATACTTCCAATACTGTGGATTAAAGCAAGGTTTTAAGTAAGAGTTGCTACTTCTCCCTTTCCTGCCGTGCAAGTGAAGAACTCCTGATGAGATTATTAGGGGATTTCCATCTGGATCCTAAATTAGGGATCCTAAAGGTGGAGTGGTTCCAGACATGTCCCTGATGTGTGGGGACCTTGTTGCTTCTGAGCTTGGTCTTTTCTTGCGGAAGTTTCATTACGGTTGAAGGAGCTAAGCAATGGTGGGATTCAGCTGGTTCTCACCGGTTTGAGTGAACCGGTTGTTAAATTACTCCCTGCTTCCACTATCAAAGTGGTTTCTGGGTGCCGTGCTGCAAATGGAGAGATGGGCAATGGAGTGACCGACAGAATGAAAGGAGAAGGCTGCTTTCTCTCTTTCTTCTCCCTGCTCCTTCTCCTCCCCTCAGGCCAGCCACTCCATTGCAGTGCAGCACCCAGGATCCAATTGGATAGCAGGGGGAGAGGGCGGGGGGAGATTTAACCACTGGTTCTTCCAGGGTCAAGTTGGCCATCATGGGAGGCTTGTTCTTCATGTGTGGAGGAGCTGGAGGACAGGGATGGCCCATGCTTCCCATGACAGCCAACCTGACACTGGGAAAACTGGTTGTTAAATTATTAGAATCCCATCACTGGAACTAGGTATATGTAAGCCTAAGGATCTGCAAACTTAAATACTCAAAGAGGCATTTGGACCCATTTCCCTCAGAAAAGAAAACATTGGGAGCCAATAATTCAACAACCCGTGTGACTGGGTGGGTGTGGCCAACTCAACATCACTTGCCTCCCACCCAGTCACCCCCTGTCCTGGAATATGGAGCAAGTCTACATCCCTTGCCATCACCCTTACCTTCTCAGGCCAGGCCAGGAGTGAGGGAAGGATCTTTGGTTTTCTTTTGGGAAGGGAAAACCAGGACCTCTCAGATTCAGGTTTTTCCAGATGTGCCCATATGACAACTCTAATAAAATGGAACTTTGAGGAAATGCCGGTCTCGGAGTCTCTTGGTTTGGAGTCTGTTAGTTGGAACGCTGACACGGAGCCTCTGGATTAGCTGAGGCAAAATGACATGGCATGGCAAGGAGGCCCAGTTTCAGCAATCTGTAGATTGGCACCGAGCCAGGCATCATCTCTCATTGACAATAATGACAAGGTTGCTAAGAAGCAGAAATAATTTCATCTGCTATGTGACAGACATCTACAACACTGACTTTCCCATCGTGAGACAAGGGCGTTTGATTGGACTTGGGCGAAAGCAAACAGATGAGAATTTCACGTGGGTCAATTTTTTTTTTCTGGAATCGTTCTAAATTTGCTAATTTCTTCATAAAAGAAAATACTAAAAAAAAAAACCATCAATTTTTATTTTTTAATTTAAAAAAACTAATCCTATGGGAGAGAAAGCATGTCTGCTCTGAGAAGCCTAAAACAGCAACATAATTTAACAGAATACTGGTTGAATTCACTCCAGGGTTTTAAGAGCTAAGCCGTTTTGTCAACCACATTTGTGTAATCATTAGCAATAGCAACAGCACTTAGACTTATGTAACATTTCAACAGTGCTTTACAGCCATCTCTAAGTGGTTTACAAAGTCAGTACCTCCCTCCCAATAATCTGGGTCCTCATTTTACCTGCCTTGGAAGGATGTAAGGCTGAGCCAATAACAATAGCAATAGCACTTAGACTTATATACCACTTCACAGTGCTTTTACAGCCCTCTCTAAGCAGTTTACATAGTCAGCCTCTTGCCCCCAACAATCTGGGTCCTCGTTTTACCCACCTTGGAAGGAGGGAAGGCTGAGTCAACCTTGAGCCCATCAGGATCGAACTGCTGGCAGTGGACAGAGTCAGACTGCAATTCTGCATTCTCACCACTTTGCCAACATGGCAGATAGATAGATAGATAGATAGATAGATAGATAGATAGATAGATAGATAGATAGATAGATAGATAGCAATCCCTTTTATATGTATATACCGCTTCACAGTGCTTTACAGCCCTCTCTAAGCGGTTTACAGAGCCAGCCTCTTGCCTCCAACAATCTGGGTCCTCATTTTACCCACCTTGGCAGGACGGAAGACTGAGTCAGTTTTGAGCTGGTCAGGATCAAACTCTAGGCAGTGGGCAGAGTTAGTCTGCAATACCATTCCAACCACTGTGCCACCACGGCTCATGAGTGAGTCACCTCATGGCTTTTAAGTGAGTCACATCCAAATGTATGACCTTTTTGCTACAGTTAAGAGCATCACTCTGGTCACTGAGTGAATTATAGAGTCACTGAGTGAATACGGTTTTCCCCATTGTCTTGCTTACTGGCAAAGTTGTGAATGTAACCCTGAGGATTCTGAATCCATATTAAGTCCACGCAGGTTGCCAAATGCTTGAATTCTGACCATGGGGCCAGGGGTGAGGCTGCTGGGGGTTCGCAGGGGTTCAGGAGAGCTAAGATTCTGTGCCGTTCGGAGAGCCCCCAAATCCTGCTCCTGGTTGGCCCCACCTACCCTGCCTCTGCCCTCCCAAGAGACCCCCACTTGGCCCGTTTTGGATGCAGGTAAGTGCAGGGCACACATGGGGGCTCAGGGAGGGTGAAACATGGGCCTCCTGGAAGTTTGGGAAGGCCAGAAGTGGGCCTGGTTCCAGCTTCCAAAGAGCCTCCAGAGCCGGAGGAGGCCATTTTCAGCCTCCTGGAGGCTCAAGGAAAGCCTCCAGAGCCCGGGGAGGGCAGAAGCACTCCTCCACACACCATGGTGCAGGAGGGCAACTGGGCTATGCCCACACCCACTCAGCAATAGGGCAGAGAACCCTTTGCTAGAACTTTTTAAGCCCACCTCTGCATGTGGCCAGAGGGAGCACTGGTGAAAGGACCAGTTGTAAATAAGTCCCTTTTCTTTAGCACGGATGTAACGTTGATCAATCACTAAATGAATTGTCGTACGTTAAGGACTCTCTGTAAGACAGTGAGAACAATCAACCAATGGAACAGCTTGCCCTCCAAAGTTGTGGGAGCTTCATCACTGGAGGCTTTAAAGAAGAGATTGGATTGTCATTTGTCAGAAATGGTGTAGGGTCTCCCACTTGGGCAGTGGGTTGGACTAGATGACCTATAAGATCCCTTCCAACTCTGATTATCTGTTGTTTTTATCTGTTAAGTCAGTATGAATAAACAGCCAAGACTGCTCTTGCTATAATAAACTGCCCCTTTCTTTCTTCAATTTTCATTCAAAATGAACATATTAGGGGGTTACATATTATGCCGCTCCTTCACAGGCACTCAACAAAATACATTTTGATGCAGAGACAAGAGTCTCGGGAGAGTTTTATGTACAGGTATTTGAGGACCTGGAATTAAAATGAAATATAAATCTAATGAATGCAAATATTGAAAGGTATCAATTTTGGTGGCTTGGATGGATTCCAACTACTGGTTATATACACTCCTCAAAAAATAAATAAAGGGCACACTTAAACAACACAATGTAACTCCAAGTCAATCACACTTCTCTGAAATCAAACTGTCCACTTAGGTAGCAACACTGATTGACAAGCAATTTCACATGCTGTTGTGCAAATGGAATAGGCAACAGGTGGAAAGCAGACACAGTTAGCAAGACATCCCCAATAAAGGAGTGGTTCTGCAGGTGGTGACCACAGACCACTTCTCAGTTCCTATGCTTTCTGGCTGATGGTTTGGTCACTTTTGAATGCTGGCGGTGCTTTCACTCTAGTGGTGGCATGAGACGGAGTCTACAACCTACACAAGTGGCTCAGGTAGTGCAGCTTATCCAGGATGGCACATCAGTGGGAGCTGTGGCAAGAAGGTTTTCTCCAGAGCATGGAGGCGCTACCAGGAGACAGGCCAGTATATCAGGAGACATGGAGGAGGCCATAGGAGGGCAACAACCCAGCATCAGGACCGCTACCTCCGCCTTTGTGCAAGGAGGGACAGGAGGAGCACTACCAGAGCCCTGCAAAATGACCTTCAGCGGGCCACAAATGTGCATGTGGCTCCTCTAACGGTCAGAAACAGACTCCATGAGGGTGGTATGAGGGCCCGACATCCACAGGTGGGGGTTGTGCTTACAGCCCAACACCGTGCAGGACGTTTGGCATTTGCCAGAGAACACCAAGATTGGCAAATTCGCCACTGGCGCCCTGTGCTCTTCACAGATGAAAGCAGGTTCACCCTGAGCACATGTGATAGACGTGACAGGGTCTAGAGACACCTTGGAGAACGTTCTGCTGCCTGCAACATCCTCCAGCGTGACCGGTTTGGCAGTAATGGTGTGGGGTGGCATTTCTTTAGGGGGCCGCACAGCCTTCCATGTGCTTGCCAGAGGTAGCCTGACTGCCATTAGGTACCGAGATGAGATCCTCAGACCCCTTGTGAGACCATATGCTGGTGCGGTAGGCCCTGGGTTCCTCCTAATGCATGTCAATGCTAGACCTCATGTGGCTGGAGTGTGTCAGCAGTTCCTGCAAGATGAAGGCATTGATGCTATGGACTGGCCCACCCGTTCCCCAGATCTGAATCCAATTGGGCACATCTGGGACATCATGTCTCACTCCATTCACCAACACCATGTTGCATCATAGACTGTCCAGGAGTTGGGGGATGCTTTAGTCCAGGTGTGGGAGGAGATCCCTCATGAGACCATCCGCCACCTCATCAGGAGCAAGCCCAGGCATTGTAGGGAGGCCACACACACTACTGAGCCTCATATTGACTTGTTTTAAGGACATTACATCAAAGTTGGATCAGTCTGTAGTGTTTTTTCCACTTTAATTTTGAGTGTAACTCCAAATCCAGACCTCCATGGGTTGCTAAATTTGATTTCCATTGATAATTTTAATGTGATTTTGTTGTCAGCACATTCAACCACGTAATGAATAAAGTATTTAATAAGAATACGTCATTCATTCAGATCTAAGATGTCTTATTTTTGTGTTCCCTTTATTTTTTTGAGCAGTGTATCTGTCAGGGGAAAAGTATGCAACTTATGTTTAGGTCAGTCTCAAATGATGTTAATAACCTTCTTGATTTCAACGCAAAATATGATAATAAGACAAGCCCAGACTACATGAGTGAATATTCCGACTCCTTAATTACACTTCAAACCAGAAGGTGATGAAATCTCACCCTTACCAGGGAAGTTCATTAGACACAAAGTTACATTTTGGGTTGTGTGCCAACCTCATTTTAAGATCATAGAAACTTCCATCAGTTTATGAGAATTTATTCCTGTTTGGGCAGGTGGCCCAATAAATGGAGCAGCAAAAGTCTTCACCACATCCAGGTTCTTCACCTTCCCAAAACAAAAATAAAAAGATTCTCCATTAATTATCTGCTTCTGCTCCTTTTGCTCTTTACAGCAGAGGAGACTTTGCTGAATAATTTAAAAAGAATAATTTACCTTCAGAAGTTGTGGGTGCTCCATCATTGGAGGTTTTCTAGGAGATATTGGACATTATTTGTCTGAAATGGTATTGGGTCTCTGGGGTGGAGTAGAAGAACGTCCACCCCCATTATTCTATGAGGAAGGAAAGGAGGGAGAGAGGAAGGAAGGAAGGAAGGAAGGAAGGAAGGAAGGAAGGAAGGAAGGAAGGAAGGAAGGAAGGAAGGAAGGAAGGAAGGAATCTTTGGAGGTTATGGGTGCTCCATCGCTGGAGGTTTTCAAGAAGAGATTGGACAACTGAAATGATATAGGCCCTCCTGCTCGAGCAAGGGGGTTGGACTAGAAGCCCTTCAAAGTCTCTTCCAACCCTATTAATGTTCTATGTTTTAATTCATGGGACCTAAAGTGGTCCTTTTTTACTGCTACTATCAAAAGAAGGACTCTAGTTCTCTTTTATTGCACAAAATACAGTATCCTTTGCCTTCCCTCTTAATTGGGGCTGCCATAATATCTTTTCCATTCCCACTAAAGCTCTTCCCCCTTTTGAAAACCAAAGTTTGCCATGTAAGCGGGCACCAAGGAACCACCTGAAGAGACAGCAACGTTTTGTTTCACTTATTATATGAATATTATTAAGTTGTAATAATGTGTTACACTGCCTGGAAGTGATTAGATGATCAAAGGGATACAACACAACCTCAGGGTTAAGAAATAAATGAGGGAAGCCTTGGCAGAATATCAGGGCGAATTTTGTGAGTGGCGTGTCTGGAGAAGGAAGAGGTGGGGTGGGCAGAAGAGAAATAAGTTAGAATGTCTACTTGTTTTTTATATATATATAAATTTTATTGGTTTTTTAAAAACAAACATAAACAAACAAAACATAAAAACATCAAGCTATCTTCCATAGGTGTATACAGTGTGCCGTACAGTGTGTTCCATACAGTGTGCCGGTTGGTTTACAAATTGTTTTGTGCTTCCATTTCAGTCTTCAATTACAATTACATTGCATATGATCTCATATTGTCAATCAAAAATTAAATACCTTAGTATCATTATTAATCAATCATTTGACTACTTTTATTCATTCATGTTTTACAGGATAGTCATAATTTACTTAGTTTATTTTATAACAGTTCATATTATCATCCCAAATCTCTCCTAGAATCATTTTGTAGATATAATAAGAAAAAAGTACATCTTTATATATTTATTATTTTCTAAAAGTCTACGTATTTCATTACTGTATTTTATTGTCTAACCATTGATAGAAAAGATCCCAAATTTTATAAAATTGTCTATCCTCTTGTTCTCTAATTTCAAATGTCAATCTACTCATTTCAGCACATTCCAATATTTTCTTAATCATTTCCTCCTGTGATGGTGTTTTCTCATTTTTCCAGTTTTTAGCAAATACAATCCTAGCCACTGTTAATACATTTACAATCAGGTATTTCAAATCTTTACTATATATTTCAGGTAAAATTCCCAATAAAAATATCTCTGGTTTCAAATCTATATGCTTTTTTGTCATTTTTTCCAACCACATGTAGATTTTAGTCCAGTATTTTTTAGCATCTGCACAAGTCTACCACATGTGGTAATATGAGCCAGGTGTCTGATGACATTTCCAACATTTTTCGGATTTATTCTTGAACATTCTTTCTATTCTTGTTGGGGGAAAATGCTACCTGTAAAACATCTTAAACAAATTTTCTTTATATGCTGTTGACATTGTCATTTTATAATTTTGAGACCACAATTTTTGCCATTTCTCTAGATCAATCCCATATCCAAAATTCTTCCCCAAGGAATCATAGTTTCTTTCACTTGTTCTTCTAGTTTAGTTTCTAATAAATATCCATACAATTTTTTAATCAGCTTTTCATCAGTACCTGTCAAAATCTTATCTAAGTCAGTCAATTTGTCATAAAATCCTTCTGTTTTGAGATCTTTATCATACCTTGAATGTATTTGCGCATATGAATACCAATTCATCTTTATACCTTGTTCCTCTAGTTTTTGCATAGATTTAAGTTCACCCTTTTCATTCAATATTTCACCATATCTAACTGTTCGTTCCTTTTTGTATATTATAGGATAAGAAAATGCTTCAATAGTCGATAACCAGACTGGAATTTTCAAATAACATTGTCTTTTAATCCTCTCCCAGTTTAACCAGAGACTCCCGTATATAATGTCTTCTAAAATACCCCTGTGTTTAGTTCCTTTATACCATAAAAAGGCATGCCACCCCAACAACAAATCATGTCCTTCTAATGTCAACAATCTAGTATTTCTAGTGTTATCCATTCCTTAACCCACATCAGATTTGTAGCTTGGTAGTACAACTCCCAATTAGGCAAACCAAATCCTCCTCTAATTCTAGCATCTTGCAAAAGTTTTAACTTTATTCTCGCTTTCTTACCTTGCCATATATATTTCAACACAATTTTATTGAAATCTTCAAAGTAATCTTTTCCAAGCCTAATTGGAATTGTTTGAAACAAATATAAAATTCTGGGTAATATATTCATCTTGATTGTTGAAATTCTCCCTATTAGTGACAGTTGTAAATTTTCCCATTTCGCCAAATCTAATGCTATCTGCTGTTTAAGTTTGATATAATTGTTTTAATGTACTACATCTTGCTGTCAAATATATCCCCAAGTACTTAATCTTATTCGTGACCTGAATTTTCAATAGGTCTGCCAGTTCTTCCTTTTGTCTTAATAGCATATTCTTTGTCAAGATCTTTGTCTTATCTTTATTTATTTTCAATCCAGCCACCTTTCCATATGTCTCTATCTTTTCTATCAGTTTTGATGCTGTTTCTAAAGGGTCTTCTAAGATGAAAACCAGATCATCTGCAAATGGTTGCAGCTTAAATTCTTCCTTTTTGATTTTCATTCCTTTTATATTCTTTTTATCTCTAATATTTCTTAGCACTTCCAAAGTTAACACAAACAACAAAGGTGATAGTGGGCACCCTTGTCTTGTTCCTTTTCTTATATTGATAGAGTCTGTCAATTCTCCCTCTATCATTACCTTTGCCGTTTGCTTATAGTATATAGCTTCTATTGCTTGAATAAATTTTCTAGCAAAACCCATCTGTTCCAACAGTAATGACATGAATCACCAATTCACGTTATCAAATGCCTTCTGTGCATCTAGAAATATCAGAGCCATTTGTTTTTCAGGATGTGCCTCGTAGTATTCCAAGGTGTCCAAGATTACTCTCATATTGTCTTTGTCTCTTTGGCAGAAATCCATTTTGATCAGGATGAATAAAATTATTTAAATATTTTTAAAGTCTTTCTGCCAATATTGAAGCAAAAATTTTATAAGCTGCATTTAGTAGACAAATGGGTCTATAGTTCTTAATTTGTAATTGATCGGCCTCCTCTTTTGGAATAAGTGTAATATAGGCTTCTGACCATGATTTAGGTATCTTCTTCTTTAACCTAACTTCATTCATAACTTCTAGCAATGGAAGATTCAATGATTCTTGTAATGTTTTGTAAAATTCTGCCGGAAGTCCATCTGGGCCTGATGCCTTTCCATTATTTGGCTTCTTGAGTGCTTGAGTTTACTCCATCATCGTTATATTGCTTTCTAACATTGTTTCAATCTCTTTAGGTATCTGGGGTAAATTAGCATTCTGTAAATACTGTTTAACTCTTTCCTCATCAATATTCTCTTGCATATATAATTTCCCATAGAAGTCTCGAATGATTTCCTTCTTCTCTTTGCTACCATGGCAAACTTGGCCTTGGTCATCTATTAATTGCAATATTTTCCTTGATTCTTTCTCCTTTCTCAATTTGTATGCTAACCATCTACCTGGTTTGTTTGCATCTTCAAAGTAGTTCTGTTTAGCACCTCTAATTTTCTGTGCTAATTCTTCTTTTTCTATTTGACCCATTTTGTGTTTAATTATATCTATTTTTAACTTGATGTCCTTTTTCTGTGGCATGTTCTGTAACTCTTTTTCAAGTCTTTTATGCTCATCCTCTAGGGCCTTAGAGGCTAGTCTTTTCATAGTATTCCTTTTCCTTGTATAGTCTATTATCAAGCCTCTAACATATGCCTTAATCGTATCCCATACATTCTGAATTGATGTATCTTCTTTTTTGTTTTCTCTAAAGAAAAAAGCCAATTCTTTCTCCATCCACTGTGTGAAGTTTTTTTCCTTTAAAATAGTATTATTTAACGTCCATCTAGATCTTCTTTTTTGTCCTTTCCATTTAATTGTCATTGGATTGTGATCTGCCCAAGTACTTGTTTCAATATTTATTTTTTGAATATTAGTTATTAATTCTGTTGACATCCATATCTTATCTATTCTGGACCATGATAAGTGTCTATTTGAATAGAAGGTGTATTGTTTAGTTTTGGCATTTCTTTCTCTCCCTGTATCTTTTAAGTTTATTTCATCTACCATTAAAAAAAAAAAAAGATTTAGGGAGAGTCTTTCTGTTTTGCTTTATTGTTTTCTGTGCTGTATAGTCCAATTTATTGTCTACAATTCGATTAAAATCTCCCATCATAATTATATTAGCATAGTCCAGTTCGATTATTTTCATATGTAATTTTTTGTAGAATTCTTCTTGTTTGTCATTTGGAGCATAAATTGCAATCAGGAGTGTTTTCATATTATTGTCCATTATTTCCATCATCATCGGTATAGATCAATTTTGCTGGGGTGGTCTCTTTAATATATAAAACCACTCCTTTTCCTTACATTGTGTCAAGGAAGTAAATATTTTCCCTAATTTTGGCTGTACCAACAATTGTTCATATTGTTTTTTAATATGTACTTCTTGCAGACAAATTATATCAAATTTTAATTTCTCTAATTTATAAAAGGTTTGCCTTCTTCTAACGGCTGAGTTAAGTCCATTTATATTAATTGTAATCCATTTTTTCTCTTCCATGGTTATATTTTATAATTAGGTTTAGCAGCTCTCATAGATCTTAGTTCACGTTGTTCTTTGGCTTCCACCTTTCCACCTACTGCACCTTCTTCTTTTTCAGTCACCATTTGGCAGTCCTCTTGGAATTCAATTAGTGAGATCTCTTTTTCTGCCTCTTCCTCTTTCCCTCCAAAAAATTCTGTATAAAATAATTCCCTGTCTTACTGTCCCTATTAATCTGTATTTACTCCCTTTTGTTCTTGTTTATGTTCATACTTATACTTGTTATCTTGTCCATGTTTGTCAAACAAACAAACATTCTGTTATTATAGTCAAGCTCAATAAAAGTAGTATAGCTGTTCCGTACTAGCAGGCTTGAAAGCCTGCATTCCTATTGGTCCGGAAAAGCCGGGCCCTGATTGGAAGATATGGTACTCTCTGATTGGCTCATATAGAGCTTGCCGTGATTGGCTAATACCAAGCACGGCAAGCTCAAAAACCTGTCATTGGCTGCCTAGCCAGGGCCAGCTCTATAAAAAGAGCAGCCTCGGCTGGGGTTTTCGTCTCAGTATCTGATAGCTAATAAAGAGCTGTTTGTTCACTACCACGAGTCTCGTCTCTCCTTGGGACCCACCGCCCAGACTTAACAATAACCATTCATTTAGTGACTGTTCAAAGTTGCAACAGCCCTGAAAAAAGTGACTTGAGACTATTTGTTCCACATTTATGCCCGTTTGCGGCATCCCCACAGTCATGTGATCCAAATTCAGCCTCTTGGAAACTGGCTTGTATTTAGGATGCTTGCAGTCATGTGACCTTCACCCCTTGACCTTCTGACCAGAGAAGTCGATGGGGAAGCCAGATTCACTTAACAACCTCCTCAAGCCTCCACATGTGCCCTGCACTTAACTACATCCAAAATGGGGCATGTGGGGACTCCTTGGAAGGGTGGGGTGGGGTGGGCAGGGTCAGCCAGGAGTGATTTTGAAGGGCCATGGACCTCTTTTTATTTGGATACCATCTCTGACTATGCCAGGCAAACTATTATTTATGGCAAAATTCATAATTCTTCTAAGAGGAACAAAATTTACCAGAGACACCAACTTCACTCTAAGTTTTCCAATCTTTCTGTAATCTAGAAGTAGCACCCAGACAGCATTCTCTCCACCTTCCAATATAGACTTTGCTAGTTTATATTGTTATTTTTCTAAAGTTAAAGCCTTGTACGACAATGGAGACAGGTTGCCTTGGGCCTTAGGTTGAAGGCAAATTTTAATTCCCCTCCTTCCTTCTCCTTGCCATAGAATATCAAACTGTAATGCCCCAGGCTTACATAAGAGAATCATGCTTGTAATCGCTGAAATGCTTGGCCTTCATTCCAGCATGAAATGGAGCCTTTGGCAACATCTCTGGCACATTACTCACCAATGATTCCTTTTTTTTTCCTTGAGAAACTTTGCTTTATCTTGCTTTGGCCAACTGACTAACCAAGAGAAAGGGTGTTAAGGTGTTGATTGAATAACTGACCAGCTGCCGTAAAGCTGCTGTAAATGCTGATGCAATGAAAATGAGTCAGCAAGGGTTATTGCCACTTTAAGAAGTCATCTATATAAAGGAGGACATGAGAGGGCGTATCTCTCTCTCCTCGGGTTCTATCTCCATTGTAGTTCTCCGTATAAAGTTGAAGATTGATTGCTTGCCAGGTATTTGTCTAATATGTGTATGTATGTACATAGCAGTCTTGTATATAAACCACTGTTAAAAGATGAAGCCTCTATGTGCTGTGTTTTGCTACTGGGTTATCTCACAATAGTAGTCACGCTGTAAACACTCTGACAAAGGGCCACGCTGATGCCATGCCAAACTCTGTGCCCCATGGAAGCTGCGATACAGGTGGCCCTAATGTTCCCGAATACATAAGTCTCCAATGAGACGCAAGGTCCACGCTGGCAAAGCAAGAAAACATTTTGCAGATATCCCAACCTACTTTGAACGAAGATTCAAAAAAAATAATAATAAATCAATCCAACCCCGAAGCAATCAAAATGCTTCGTTAGCCTTTTACAACGACATTATACATTGCATGCAAATAATGGCACACACTGAATGCCATTATTCATGCCAAACAATTCCTTTGGATCTGCATTTCATGAGTTTTGTTGTTGTTTGTTTGTTTTTCAACCCTTAAAGATCTTGAACGGCCCTTTTTTTAAAGGGAAATTGCTCACGTTTCACTGGAGATTTTTAAATTGCTGTTTTTGGAGAAAATAACAATGTAAAATGACATTATGATGTATAGCCTCTTCCTATGGGTTTGAACCAATGCAAGAGCCAGCTGCCGGTGCCTTTGGGAATAAAGCAATCTCCAGGGCACTATTGTCCAGTTGTCCTTCTAATTTTATCCTGTTTAATTAGCTGCAATTAATTTTAAGCAACAGCCCCCTGAATATCACCTCAGGAAACAGAGAAGGGATGGTGGAAATTGTAACCAAAATTAGAACTGCGACTCCACGGTAGACAATATAACTTAATAGACTGCAAAATTTTATGTTTAGTCAATCTGAAAGTGAACTTCATAATAAATCACAGGAAAGATAGTGTGTAATAGATGTTTTAGAGCCCAGCTCAAGGCAAACAACTCCTAGTACCTTCGGATTAAACTGCTGAACAGTGATATCAAAAATGACACAGATTTTAATCCCCCCCCTTTAATGATGGGTTTGAAACTCAACATTAAGAAAACTAAGATCATGAAAATTAAGATCTCCATTCCTGGCAAATAGATGGGGAAGAAATGGAAGGAGTGACAGATTTTATTCTCCTCAGCTCCAAGACCATCACAGATGGGGACTACAGCCAAGAAATTAAAAGACGCTTGCTCCTGGGATGGAAAGCTATGGCAAATCTAGACAGCATGAACACCATGTCTTGTTTGGCCCATAGATTGCAATTTCTTTTTCACACACGCACACACAATGATATGGTTCTACAAAGCTGTCCCATCTCATGCTTGTTAAAGAGAGACCCAACTAGAAGTCAGGGAGAACAATTAATCCATGGAATAGCTTGCCCCCCAAGAATTGTGGGTGCTCCATCACTGGAGGTTTTCAAAAACAGATTGGACAACCTTTGTCACACCCACACCTGAACCCCTAATAAACAGAAAAACATCAACATGGACATTCCCCAAATCTTCACTTGAAGATATTATCTAGCCTGGTAACGAAATGTTTGGAAACCAACCCATAACCTCCACCCTCATATATTTCTCGTTTTTTTTCTCCTCCTATACAGGGGTGGGATTCAGCCGGTTCAGACTGGTTCATGTGAACCGGTTGTTCCGGTGATCATTTGGCCCTGCCCACTTGTCCCTGCACTAGTCTGTCCTATATTTCCTTTGAATCCCAGGTGATTTGCTGGTTTTTACTCACCGGGGCTGCAGTAGAAGGTAAGTTTTAGAGCTGTTTTCAAATGCAGTGCGCGCTCAGCAAACCAGTTGAATCCCACCACTGCTCCTATACCCATGATGGCGAACCTTTGGCACGTGTGCCACAGATGGCACGCAGAGCCATTTGTGAAGGCATGTGAGCCCCAGGCAAACTTACCTCACTGCTCATGCCCATGCTTCCCAGATGATTTTCAGACTCCCAGAGATACCGGAAGTGATTAAACGGGCCCATTTTTCGGCCTGCAAAAGCTGCAGAAGCTTCTCTCAAGCTTCCAAGAGGCTAAAAAAGGCCTAAAATGGGTTGAAAAATCAGCTGGGAGGCACAGTGCAGGTAAGGGGGATCATGCATGCATGTGCAGGGACCATGAAAGGGTACACACATTGCCTTCTGGGTGCTGGCACGGGAGCACGGGAGCGCAAGCATGCGCACAATTTTTGGCATAGGAGCCCAAAAGGGTTGGCCACCACTGTCCTGTACTCTAAGATTTCTACTAAAATGGCATGAGATGAACAGCGTCAAAGGCACACCCAATCCAGACTGTTTCTACATCCTGAAGTACAATAATTGAAACAAGAAGTCTCTGATGGTATGAATTGGGACAATTCCTCAGTCCCTAAGAACTGTGGCCAGCAGTTTTGCTCCATCCTTCTGGTTGTTGTTTTTGCAAGAGAATGAAGTCGTTGTGGGTTTGCCTTTAAAAGCAGGGGCTCCTAAATTCTACTCTTCTGCAATTTCTGGAAATCTGAAGCCATTGGAGGAAGCACTTTTCCATGCCTTTTAGGGGCAGCAATTTGAGCAAATACAAGAGTTTAATTCTCTAATGGGACTTTAAATGTTCGCATTCACGATGAGTAGATTTCACCAGAAAATTACAAAATGCCCCGTAACCTAATGAAGATCAGCCCTGTAATTTTATACACCTCTTCTTGGGTGTACACTCCATTGAGTTAGGTAGGACTTACTTCCGAGCAAGCCTGTATATGATTGAGCTGTTTATATCAACACTTCGTGGTCTTGTATCTGAAAGAAAAATAAAACGCACAAAAAGAAAAATAAAACACACGTTCATTTTGTGATTAAGAGATTCTTGATAGCTCATCCCAAGACCGTTTTTAGGAGTTTCCAGCACATTCATGGAATTTTACTTTCGGTTGGATTATCTATCTTCATTCTAAAGAGTGACCATGGATTAGAAAAACAAAATAACAGAGTTGGAGGTCTTCTAATTCAACCCCCTACTCAGGCCGGAGACCCTGTACCAGTGGTGGCTAACTTTTTTGGGCTCCTGTGCCAAAAATTGTGTGTGCCCTGATGCTCGTACACTCATGTCAGCACCCAGAAGGCAATGAGTGCTCCCCCATGTCCCTGCACATGCGCACGCAATCCCCATGCTCTCCTTACCTGCACTGCGCCTCACAGCTGATTTTTTACTGGTTTGAGGCCTTTTTCGGCCTCCCAGATGCTTAAAAAAAGCCTCTGCAGGCTGAATAGGCCTGTTTCGTCACTTCCGGTATTACAGGAAATGACAAAATGGGCCTATTCGGCCTGCAGAGGCTTTTTTCAAGCCTCTGGAAGGCCAAAAAAGGCTTCAAACCAGCTGAAAATCAGCTGTGAGGCAGGTGCATGCGCAGTGCAGGTAAGTTTGCCTGCGGCTTGCATGCTGGCACAAAGGGCTCTGCCTGCCACTTGTGGCACGCGTGTCATAGGTTCACCATAATGGCCCTATACCATTCCAGACAAGTGGCTGTCCAGTCTCTTCATAAAAACCTCCAGTGATGGAGCACCCACAACTTTTGGAGGCAAGCCATTCCACTGGTTGATTGTTCTCACTGCCATGAAGTTTCTCTTTAGTTCTAGGTAGCTTCTCTCCTTGATTAGTTTCCATACACTGTTTCTGTTAAGTTTGGGTAATGAGAGGCTGAACCAGAGCATGAGTGCAACAAATACTTTATTATAACAATAAAGGACTGACCGTGCTTGCCAAGCCTGGAACTGGCTCGCAGCGATCAGCAACTGGCTGGACCCCGCAGCCTGCTTTTATAGCTGGCTGCTGGGGAGAACCAACCAATGAGCGAGGGGGAAAACCGCCCCCGCAATGTGAACGGACCTGAGTGGGAACTCCTAGAGTTCCAGGGACATAACACCCCTTCCCCCCAGATGCGAACACGCATAGTCTTTGAGGTAGGCAGGAGGTTTATGCTGGCGCCCAGAACGGCGCAGCTCTGGTGGGTTGTCTGTCAGTTCAGAGTCTGTAGGGGAAGGCAGGATCGGTAGGGAGTCACTAACGCGCCCCTCGGTTCGGGTTGGCTCGGGACTCGTAGGGCTGGTCACTGGCGACGTGCTCCCGTTGACTGGTTCGGACTGGTCAGCCATCTGGACGTCGCTGTCCGTGTCCGGATTCCCTGGAACGGCTGCTGGTGTAAGCAGGTCACTGGGATTGATGCTGATGTGGGGTTGATGCTGAGGCCTCGCTCCGGTTTGTAATTCTGGGTCACTGCTGACGAGGGTGCTGTGACGCCTTCGCAGCTGGTCCAGGTGCCTTCTCCATATTCGGCCGTCCTCCAGTCTGACTCGATATGACCTGGGTCCGGTGATGGCCACGATCTCGCCCGGGATCCACAGAGGGTCTCCAGCGAAGTTCCTCGCAAATACGGGTTCCTGTAAGATAAAATGTCTAACCCCCGATGTGGAAGCGAGGGGAGAGTCAGGGCAGTAATGTGGGTGAAGTCTGTCCAATACAGTCCTCAGGCGCCTGCCCATCAGGAGCTCAGCTGGGGACTTATTGGTGACTGAGCACGGAGTTGAGTGCTGGCTCATCAGGAAACGCGAGAGTTTGTGGTGCCAGTCATCCTTGCTGAACCTAGCTAGGGCTTCTTTAGTGGTCCTAACGGCTCTTTCAGCCAATCCGTTACTGGCAGGATGAAATGGGGCCGTGAAGATGTGGCGGATGCCCAGGTTGGCAGCGAAACGGCTGAACTCGGCTGATGCGAACTGTGGGCCATTGTCGGAAACAATGGAGTCAGGCAGCCCGTGTGTTACAAACAGGCGAGTTAATACCTTGGTAATCGCTAGTGTGGTGGTCGTGGATAGTTGTGCCACGTCAATCCATTTAGAGTAGGAGTCCACGACCACTAGGAACATTTTCCCATGCAATGGGCCGGCTAGGTCGATGTGAATTCTGGACCACGGAGCGCTGGCGCTTTCCCACTTAGTAGGGGTGGCAATAGGAGGAGCTGGACGGGATTCCTGGCAGGGATTGCAGGAGCTTACCCATCTGATGATGTCCTCGTCGAGGCCCGGCCACCATACGTAGCTGCGTGCTAATGCCTTCATTCTGACAATGCCAGGGTGCCCCTCGTGCAACGCCTCCAGAACTCGGGTACGCAGTGAGGTCGGGATGACCACTCAAGTGCCCCACAGCAGACAGCCCTGCAAACTGGATAATTCCTGCAGGCGGGTCTTGAAAGGTGTAAATTTGTTTTCAACATCACCGCCCGGCCACCCCCTCCTCACCCAGTCCAGTACCTGGGCGATTGTTTTGTCTGCCTTGGTTTTGGCAGCAATGTCAAGGGCAGTGATGGGGAGGTCCAATTGGGTGACCTCAAAGATAGCGTGGACAGGAGCAGGGTCTTCGGCTGGAGCCGGCAAGGGGCAGCGGCTGAGAGCGTCTGCGTGGGACAATGTTTTACCTGGGTGGTGTATGAGTCTATACGAGTATGCCGCTAGGAAAAGGGTCCATCTCGTCATTCTAGGAGAGAGGACTTGAGGGGTCTGTTTGTCCCCAGCTAGTAGACCCAGGAGAGGCTTATGATCCGTGACCAGCTCGAAAAAGTGGCCAAAGAGAAATTCGTGAAATTTCTTCACTGCTGCAACAGCTGCTAGAGCTTCCTTATCGATCTGGCTATAATTGCGCTCTGTTGCAGAGAGCGTCCTGGAGAAAAAGCGATGGGAGCCTCGGAGCCATTGGGGAGCCTGTGGCTTAATACTGCCCCAATTCCAAAAGGGGATGCGTCTGCTGCTAGCACTAATGGAAGGTTGGGGTCGAACTGAATAAGGACCGCCTCTGACGTGAGTAGTGATTTGACGGCGTGAAAAGCGGAGTCTTCTTTGTGACCCCAGTGCCAAGGCGATTTTTTATCCAACAGTCTGTGCAGGGGTTCTGCCACTGATGCTTTATGGGGCAGGAAGGACGCGTAAAGTTCAATAGCCCCAAGAAGGCCTGCAGTTCAGTTTTGGAGGTTGGAGTGGGTGCCTCGTGAATTGCCTTAACCTTGGACTCCAGGGGGTGAATGCCTGAGGCGTCAATTTTATAACCCAGAAAGTCCACCTGTCTAGTGGCAATGGCACATTTTTCTTTTTTTAATTTGAGGCCATGCTGTCTGAACCTCTCTAACACTGCTCGAACTCTCTGGAAGAGTTGGGGTCTGTCCCTGGCCGAGACTAAGATGTCGTCGAAGTAGGGTACTACACCAGGAGGCCCTGCAAAATCCGCTCCATGAGGGATTGAAAAATGCCTGGGGCAACACTTACGCCAAATTGGAGACGCTTGCATCGGAAAGCACCCCTGTGGGTGACAATGGTCTGGAGTTCCGCTGTTTGGCTGTCAACAGGGAACTGTTGATACGCTTGAGACATGTCCAATTTGGCAAAAATGCTGCCAGGTTCAAAAGTGTGTAATAAATGCTGAATGACGGGCACTGGGTAAGTGCTAACTTGTAGAAACTTATTAATTGTGGTCTTGTAGTCCGAGCAAATTCTCAGGCTACCGTCTTTTTTGAGGGGTGTGACAATGGGCGTCTCCCATTTGGCGAAATCTGTTGGCTCAATGACCCCTTGTTTTAATAATTTATCCAATTCTGCATCTAGTTTTGGCCGAATAGCGAATGGGACTCTACGCGGTTTTAGCCTGATTGGGACTGCCTGGGGGTCGACTGAGAATGAGATAGAGGTACCGTTATAACACCCCAGCTCATCGCTGAATACATCTGAGTAATCAGCGAATAAGGAGTCAGTGTCAGAGGTTGAGACAGCATGGACTCCTGTTAGCCCTAGGCCGAGATGGGGAAACCAATCGAGCCCCAAGAGTGTGGGGAGATTGCCGTTAACTACCACTAGAGGTAGGTGACCTTTGAAAGTTTTAAAATTGACAAGGAACTTGCCTCTGCCGATTACAGGAATGACCTTCCCCTGGTAGTCCTTCAGGCTAAACTGGCACTTCTGGAGCCGGCTTGTTGATAGACTGGGCTGTAGCCTCTTGAGGGTGCTCCACGAGATAATTGAGAGCGCTGACCCTGTGTCAACCTCCATGCGACACGGTTTACCTTCTAACAAAATGGAGAGAGAGATTTTACTAATGGTATGGCAAGTGTGCTTGGCATGGTGGTGAGTGCGACAGTTCAATACTTGCCTCTGAGGTCCAGAATGTGAGAAGGAAGGGTGCCTTTGTGCCGAGTTTTGAGAGGCTTGACAGACTCTCGCGATGTGCCCCCTTTTGTGGCAGATATTGCAGGTGGCTCCTTTGAATTTGCAGGCGGCCCTCGGATGAGATCCACCACAGGATAGGCACAGGGTGATGTGCTTGGGTGGACTGATGCTTTCTTGCTTGGCTCCTACCTGCGGATGCCTGGCGTTAGTGAGGCGGTGGATGTCGGTTTCATTACTAGGGGCTTCCTCTAATACCACCTCCTCGGAGTGGACTGGAACTGTTGTTAGCTTGGGAGTTGGACCATGGATTTCGGTGGCTGAGTGTGCTGCCAGCTCTGCTGCCAGGGCCTCCTCGACGGCTTGTGCGAGGTTGAGGTCCTTCTTAGCGAGTAGGCGCCTTTGGAGGTGGAGATCCTTGACCCCGCAGACTAGTTGATCGAGGAGCATGTCCTCCAGGTAGGTTCCAAACCCACAATGGAGTGCTGCGGTCCTGGGGGCGGCCATGTACTGGTTGATGGTCTCTTTGTCTGATTGCTTCCTCATACGGAAGGTGAATCGCCTGGCAATCTGTGAAGGTCTGGGAGAATAGTGGTTAGTAAGGATTTCTAACAGTTCAGACCATGGAACGTTTTTTAACTCACGTGGAGCCACGAGTGCTGTGGCAGTGTCAAAGACGATGGCTCCACAGTAGATCAGGAAATATGATTTTTTCCGGTGCTCCCCTGCATCAGCCAGTCCAATTGCGTCGATGTAATGGTTAAAGCGATTCTTGTATGACTCCCACTTTTCCTCATCCGGTTTGAACGCTGGGAAGACAGGATTGGAATTCATAGTGAGGAAATCGGTTGTACAATCTGTGGAAAAAAATCTCTCTGGGACAGCAGCAGAAGGTTTCTAGTGCCTGTGGCAGGCAAGTGATTTCAGCTCTGGAGAGGCTTTTTCACAATCCTCTCTCTCTCTGGGCTACACGAGGTTAGGCTGCCAGCCGTTGGCTGCGTTTTGAAATTCGTGCCTGCGTGGGCGTCAGTGACTTGACTTACAGCACCGCGCTGTACATTTTAGGTTTGAAATTCAAATGACAGCCGTTTGAATTTCGCGCCTAAAGAAACGAGCGGCTGCGGCTCGCAGCGCTTCACTTTTCCTGTAGCTAGGCT
Organism: Pseudonaja textilis; assembly: GCF_049901715.1. Lineage (NCBI taxonomy): Eukaryota > Metazoa > Chordata > Lepidosauria > Squamata > Elapidae > Pseudonaja > Pseudonaja textilis. The sequence goes on from NC_141993.1 coordinate 8,978,163, forward strand.
AACAAGTGGCTACAGACGCTTCTCACTTTCGTTGCTGGCTGACCGCTTTCTCTGGCTGCGGATCAGCGCTCGCTTCTCGTTGCTTGCTGACCGCTTTCTCTGGCGGCGGATCAGCGTTCGCTCTCGTTGCTTGCTGACCGCTCTCTCTGGCTGCGGGTCAGCGTTGCTCTTATCGCCGGCCGATCGTTCTCTCTGGCTGCGGATTGGCGGCTAGTGATTCAGCGGTTGCATTGTGCTTCTGGTAGCCATCCCATCCTCGTCGCCAGTGTTAAGTTTGGGTAATGAGAGGCTGAACCAGAGCATGAGTGCAACAAATACTTTATTATAACAATAAAGGACTGACCGTGCTTGCCAAGCCTGGAACTGGCTCGCAGCGATCAGCAACTGGCTGGACCCCGCAGCCTGCTTTTATAGCTGGCTGCTGGGGAGAACCAACCAATGAGCGAGGGGGAAAACCGCCCCTGCAATGTGAACGGACCTGAGTGGGAACTCCTAGAGTTCCAGGGACATAACAGTTTCTTTTTCTTTTTTTAATAAATATTTGTACATTTTTCTTTGTAGTACACCACATTTTCAGACTTGCAACGACGGTGTACTGGCTGTATCCCATCCTTTTTAAGTATATCTGATTGTAACCAGTATTCTCTTAGTCATACATTTATAGTCTCTTTTAACTGCATATTGTTATACTTCATAGTTATAGCCTTAATTTTCATACTTATACCATAACATTCTATATATTTATCTCACTCCTTTCCCTTCTCTACTTCTTTCCTTCTCCTCCCCTTTCCTCTTCTCCTCTCCCCTCTCTCCTCTCCTCTTCTCTACTTCCCTTCCCTTCCCTCTCTCCTACTACTTTCCAACCATCCATTTCCCTCTCTCCTTTCCCCCCTCTACCTCCTTCTTCTGTCTCTTCCATCTCCTTTTCCTTCGGCTTTTCTCCACTTCCCTCTCTCCCTTCATCTCTCCATTTCCCATCCACGGTTTCTTGTCTTGCCCTGATCAACATTAGAATTTCTTGGGGTGCCTTAACTGATCCTTGCATTAAGTCCCCGGTGTTCATAGAAGCTTTTTGTCTGCATCTGAACCTATGCTGAGTCGAGTACTTGTACTCAAGATGTTAACTGATCATGGAGACCTGCTTGATGGTTTTGAAAAAGGCTGAATCAACCTGGACCATTTAATATAGTCCCTCGTTCAAAACAGGGGCTTCACCTAAAGTAAGACTTGGAAATCTAAAACCTTCTGTGCCTCATTGAACCTCATGGAAAACCCACAATTTTTGTGGTTTTTAATATTTTTAATTTTAATAGAATTGGAGGAAATATTCCGCCATAAAAGGTTTCCTTTTATTGCTTCCTTTTATGGCTAAGATGATGAAGTCTGCAAAATTCTGGATGAATAAATGAAGGCAAGTCTCTTTTAATTATTTGTGTGTATATATATAGAATTACACAAGAATTCTTTTTGTACATAAGGAAATGTGGTTATATTAATGATTTCCAGATCACTAGCTCATCTGTTTCTCAACCCTTTATTATACATCTTTAAATAAAAATGGAATAAGTTTTTACTTCTGTGAGCCTTCTCTGTTTCTCCTAACATTTTTGTTGTGAGAAGGTCTGTATTTTGGCTCATAATTTGGGTATCTTTTATTTGCCATTAGCCCATCATATGATTGTCATCCATTCCTACTCCTAGCCATTCTTTCATCTCCTGGTTCAAAATTAGCCTGACCAGATTTGGATTGCATCCAATTTTGGTTGCCATGTTATAAAAAAGAAAAGATGTTGATACTCTAAAAAGAGTGCAGAGAAGAGCAGTGAAGATGATTAGGGGCTGGAGACTAAAACAAATAAAAAATGGTTACAGACAGAAGAAGCAACAATGGATGGAAAGTGATCAAAGAGAGAACCAACATAGGACTAAGAAGAAATTTCTTGACTGTGAGAACAATTAATCAATGGAACAACTTGCCTCCAGAAGTTATGAATGCTCCAACACTGGAGGTTTTAAAGGTGAGATTGAACAGCCATTTATCTGAAATGGTATATGTTAAGTTTGAGCAATGAGAGGCTGAACCAGAGCATGAGTGCAACAGTACTTTATTTTACAAATAAAGGGCTGACCGTGCTTGCCAAGCCTGGAACTGGCTCACAGCAATCAGCACCAGTTGGACCCCGCAGCCTGCTTTTATAGCTGGCTGCTGGGGAGAACCAACCAATGGGGAAAGGGGGAATAACGCCCACACAAAGTGAGTGGACCTGAGTGAGAACTCCTTGAGTCCTCAGGACATAACACCCCTTCCCCCAGATGCGAACACGCATAGTCCTTGAGGTAGATGGGGGTTTGTGTTGGCGCCGGAGCGGCGCAACTCGGGAACATTGTCTGACTGTTCGGTATCAGTCTGTGACGGTTGAGCTGGCATAGTGTCGCCAACACTCTCTCTGGACTGGCATCCTCGGAAACCACCGGGTTGGTTTCTGGGGTCAAGCTCTCGAGGGTTGGATCCGGTTGGTCAACTCTCTGGGCACTGTCGTCCGAGTTTGGGCTGACTGAACGACGCTGGCGCAGACTGGTCACTGGGTGCGGTGTGGCTGGGTGGCGGATGAGACGGTTCCCTTCGACTGGAGACTCTGGATTCTTGTTTGCGAGGTTGCTGAGGCGCCTTCTGAGTTGGTCTATGTGTCTCCTCCAGACGCGACCATCCTCCAGCCTTACTCTATACGATCTCGGCCCGGTGACGGCGATGACCTCGCCCGGAATCCAAAGTGGGTCCCCAGCGAAATTCCTTGCGAATATCAGCTCCTGTAACACAAAATGTCTAACCCCCAAGTGGAAGCGAGGGAGAGTCAGGGCAGTATTGTGGGTGCAGTCTATCTAATACAGTCCTCAGGCGCCGGCCCATCAGAAGTTCCGCAGGTGACTTATTGGTGACTGTACAGGGGTTGAGTGCTGGCTCATCAGGAACCGTGAGAGTTTGTGGTGCCAGTCATCTCTGCCAAACCTAGCGAGGGCCTCTTTGGTGGTCCTGACGGCCCTTTCAGCCAACCCATTACTCGCAGGGTGAAATGGGGCTGTGAAAATGTGGCGAATGCCTAGGTTGGCTGCAAAACGGCTGAATTCTACTGATGCGAACTGTGGGCCATTATCGGAGACCAAGGAGTCGGGTAGTCCATGTGTAACGAACAGGCGCGTTAACACGTTGGTGATTGCTAGTGTGGTGGTCGTGGATAGCTGCGCCACGTCTATCCACTTGGAATAAGCGTCCACGACCACTAGGAACATCTTTCCATGCACGGGCCGGCCAGATCGATATGGATTCTAGACCAGGGGCGCTGGCGCTCTCCCATCTAGTAGGGGTGGCGATGGGGGAGCAGGACGGGATTCCTGGCAAATGCTGCAGGAACTTACCCAATTGACAATGTCCTCGTCTAGACCCGGCCACCACACGTAGCTGCGTGCTAATGCCTTCATTCTCACAATGCCGGGTGTCCCTCGTGCAACGCTTCCAGGACTCGGGTACGCAGCGAGGTCGGAATGACCACTCGAGTGCCCCACAGAAGACAACCCTGCAAACTGGACAGCTCCTGCATGCGAGTCTTAAAGGGTGCGAATTTGTTATCAACATTGCCTCCCGGCCACCCCCTCCTCACCCAGTCGAGCACCTGGGCGAGCGTTTGGTCTGCCTTGGTTTTGGCGGCGATGTCAAGGGCGGTGATGGGCAGGTCCAACTGGGTGATTTCAAAAATGGCATTGACAGGAGCTGGGTCTTCAGCCGGAGCGGGTAAGGGGCAGCGACTGAGCGCGCGCCAGCGTGGGATAGGGTTTTGCCCGGCGGTGGATAAGTTTGTATGAGTAGGCCGCTAGGAAAAGTGTCCATCTTGTCATCCGAGGGAGAGGACGTGAGGTGTCTGTTTGTCGCCGGCCAGTAGGCCCAGGAGGGGCTTATGGTCGGTGACCAGTTCGAAGAAGTGGCCAAAAAGGAATTCGTGAAACTTTTTCACGGCTGCAACAGCTGCTAGGGCTTCCTTGTCTATTTGGCTGTAATTTCGCTCCGTGGCCGAGAGCGTCCTGGAGAAAAAGGCGATGGGGGCCTCGGCGCCATTGGCGAGTCGGTGACTAAGGACCGCCCCAATTCCAAAAGGGGATGCGTCTGCTGCCAGTACTAAAGGAAGGTTGGGGTCGAATTGTATGAGCACTGCCTCTGACGTAAGTAGTGATTTGACGGCGTTAAACGCCTGGTCTTCTTTGTGCCCCCAGTGCCACGGTGACTTTTTGTCTAGTAATCTGTGTAGGGGTTCGGCTACTGAGGCTTTATGGGGCAAAAAGGATGCATAAAAGTTTAGGAGCCCCAAGAAAGCTTGTAGCTCCGTTTTGGAGGTCGGTGTGGAGCTTCGTGGATCGCCCTGACCTTGGACTCCAGGGGGTGAATGCCAGAGGCGTCAATTTTATAACCCAGAAAGTCCACCTGTCTAGTGGCAATGGCGCATTTTTTTTTTTTTAACTTGAGGCCATGCTGTCTGAACCTCTCTAACACTGCTCGCACTCTCTGGAAGAGTTGGGGTCTGTCCCTGGCCGAGACCAAGATGTCGTCAAGTAGGGTACTACACCAGGGAGGCCCTGTAAAATCCGCTCCATGAGGGATTGAAAAATACCCGGGGCAACACTTACGCCAAATTGGAGACGCTTGCATCGGAAGGCACCCCTGTGAGTGACGATGGTCTGAAGTTCCGCTGTTTGGTTATCAACAGGGAACTGTTGATATGCTTGAGACATGTCCAATTTAGCAAAAATACTGCCCGGTTCGAATGTGTGCAATAAGTGCTGAATGACGGGCACGGGGTAGGCGCTAACTTGTAAATATTTATTGATTGTTGTCTTGTAGTCCGAGCAGATTCTCAGGCTACCATCTTTTTTGAGGGGTGTGACAATGGGCGTCTCCCACTTGGCGAAATCTGTTGGCTCAATGACCCCTTGTTTTAGTAGTTTATCCAATTCAGCGTCTAGTTTTGGTCGAATAGCAAATGGAACTCTACGTGGTTTTAATCTGATTGGGACTGCCTGGGGTCAACGGTGAACGAGATGGGGGTTCCATTATAACACCCCAGCTCCTCGCTGAACACATCTGCGTAGTCAGAGAATAAGGAGTCAGTGTCTGAGGTTGAGACAGCATGGACTCCTGTTAACCCTAGGACGAGGTGGGGAAACCAATCGAGCCCCAATAAGGTGGGTAGATTGCCGTTAACTACCACTAGAGGTAGGTGGCCTTTAAAAGCTCTAAAACTGACAAAGAACTTGCCTCTGCCGATCACGGGAATGGCCTTCCCCTGGTAGTCCTTCAGACCGAACTGGCATCTCTGAAGCCGGGTAGTAGATAGGCTGGGGTGGAGTCTCTTGAGGGTGTTCCACGAGATTATTGAGAGCGCTGACCCTGTGTCAACCTCCATGTGGCACGGTTTACCTTCTAGGGAAACGGAGAGAGAAATTTTACTAACAGAGTGACAAGTACGCCTGGCAAGGCGGTGCGTGCGACAGTTTAATACTTGCCTCTGTGGTCCCGAGTGCGAGGACGGGGTCTTTGTGCAGCGCTTTGGGGGCTTGGCAGACTCTCGCAATGTGCCCCTCTTATGGCAGTTGTTGCAAACGGCTCCTTTAAACTTGCAGGTGGCCCTTTGATGTGTTCCCCACAGGCTAGGCACAGGGTGATGTGCTTGGGTGGACCGGTGTATTCTTGTTTGGCCCCTACCTGCGACCGTCTGTCATTGGTGAGGCGATGGACATCGTTCTCATCGTTGTGGCCTTCCTCCGCTTCCACCTCTTCGGAATGGACTGGGAACGCTGCTAGCTTGGCGCTTGGGCCCTGAATTTCGGTGGCTGAGTTCGTTGCTAGCTTGCGCGAGGTTGAGGTCTTTTTTAGCTAGCAGTCGCCTCTGTAGATTGAGATCCTTGACCCCACAAACTAATTGATCGAGGAGCATGTCCTCCAGGTATGTTCCAAACCCGCAGTGCAGGGCTGCTGTTCTGAGGGCGGCCATATATTGATTGATGGTCTCCTTACTTGATTGCTTCCTCATTCGGAACGTGAACCTCCTGGCGATTTGTGAAGGCCTGGGAGCGTAGTGGTTTGTGAGGATCTCAAGCAACTCGGACCATGGAACGTTTTTCAATTCTCTCGGCGCCACGAGTGCTGCAGCGGTATCGTAAACGGTGGCTCCGCAGTAGATTAGGAAATAGGATTTTTTCCGATGCTCTCCCGCATCCGACAGGCCGACCGCATCGATGTAATGATTGAAACGGTTCTTATACGATTCCCACTTCTCTTCGTCTGGTTTAAACGCCGGGAATACTGGATTGGAACTCATGGTGCTGGAACGGCTGGGCTACCTGCGGAAAAAATCTCTCTGGGACTACGAACGCTCGTGAGTTACTAGTGATATCAGCTCTGGAGAGGTTTTTTGCTACCCTCTCTTTCTCTCTCTCTGGGTTACCACGTTGGCTGCTAGCCGTTGGAGGTGTCTTGATTCGCGCCAAAAAAGTGGGCGTTAGTGACTCTCTACAGCGCTGTGCTGTGATTCCTACTGGCTCGAAATTCAAATGACACCCATTTGAATTTCGCGCCAAGTGCAGAGCGGCTGCGGCTCGCAGCGCTTCACTTTCCCTGTAGCGGGGCTAACAAGCGGCTACAGACGCTTCTAACTATTTGACTCAGACCGCTTTCTCTGGCTGCGGATCTGCGTTTGCTCTTTTTGATCGCTCGTTTCGCTAGCTGACCGCTCTCTCTGGCTGCGGATCAGCGTTTCCCTTGTTGCCAGCCGATCGCTCTCTCTGGGCTGTAGATCGGTGGCTAGTGACTCAGCGGTTGCATGGTGCTTCTGGTAGCCATCCCATCCTCGTCGCCAGTGTTAAGTTTGAGCAATGAGAGGCTGAACCAGAGCATGAGTGCAACAGTACTTTATTTTACAAATAAGGGGCTGACCGTGCTTGCCAAGCCTGGAACTGGCTCACAGCAATCAGCACCAGTTGGACCCCGCAGCCTGCTTTTATAGCTGGCTGCTGGGGAGAACCAACCAATGGGGAAAGGGGGAATAACGCCCACACAAAGTGAGTGGACCTGAGTGAGAACTCCTTGAGTCCTCAGGACATAACAGTATAGTTTCTCCTGCTTGTGCAAGGAGTTGGACTAGAAGACCTCCAAGGTCCCTTCCAACTGTTATTCTGGATTGCAAAAAGTGAGATGTCCATGGAGGGAAGCAATGAGTTCAGGTTTTCTGTGTCTCTTTGCTGCCATCTAGGCGATGTTTGTTTTAAATGGCTTTTTATACAGAAAAGACACTAAAGCAAAATAAAGAAAAGAGAAAATAATTACAATAAAATGAAATGCACACTATCAATTACACATGAATATTCTACAATTAATGTAAATATTCTACAATCCATGTTAGAATATGAATATTTTAAAATCACAATTTATTTTCTTGTTTAAAAGCGGAGTCTTTCTTTTTGTGTGTGTGTGTGTGTGTGGGATTCAATTTTTTTTACTAGCAGTTCTGTGGGTGTGGCTTGGTGGGCGTGGCAGGGGAAGGATATAGTAAAATTGCCAGTCAGGGGTGGTTTTGCCGGTTCCTTGAACTACTCAAAATTTCTGCTACCGGTTCTCCAGAACTGATCAGAACCTGCTGAATACCACTTCTGATGTGTGTGTGTGTATGTGTGTGTGTGTATGCACATATATACACACATACTACACACACGCGCACACACACACACACATAAATAAATGACTCAGATTTTAACCAAGAAAATAAATTGCGATTGTATAAAAACAGGTCTTTATTTGATATGAGATCAGTCTGTAGTTGGAAAATAAACACATGTCTTTAATACAAGTTTTAAATGTTGATGTAGCAGGTTGACACCACTGATGAAGCACCCACGATTTCTGGTGGCAAGCTGTTCCACTGGTTAATTGTCCTCACTGTTAGAAAGTTTCTCCTTAATTCCAGGTTGCTTCTCTCCTTGATTAGTTTCCATCCGTTGCTTCTTGTCTTGCTTTCTGGTGCTTTGGAGAATAATTTGACCCCCTCTTTTTAGTGGCAGCCCCTCAAATACTGGAATACTGCTATCATATCATCCTTAACTACCCAAACTCAAATCCTGCAGCCGTTCTTCATATGGTTTAGTCTCCAGGTCTTTGATCTTCTTAATTGCTCTTCTCTGAACTTTTTCCCAAAGTCTTAACATATTTTTTTTTTTGTAGTATGGTGACCAAAATTGATTGTATTATTCCAGGTGTGGTCTTAAGTTTTACATAGCTCAAGAAAGCTTGAGTTTATGGCCAGGAGTATTAGGATGTGTGTGTGTGTGTCTGTGTGTATGTGTGTGTGTGTGTGTGTGTGTCAAAATTTGCAAGATGGTGGACATGTGGTCAAAATGGAAGCCCCACTCTTACATATGGATGCAATAAAAGGGTGGGAATTCAATCATGAGTCCATACCCACCATCTTGTAGATTTTGACATGGCGTTCCTCCATGAATGCTTTGGCTTTTGAGGTCTTGAGCTCAAACATTTTCCTTCCTATTTCCAACAGGGATTATATTGAGAATTTCTCTAAAACTTTCCAATCGGTGAGCAAAACTGAAAGTTGAGTGTCATCCAGGGCCGTCGTAATGGCATTATGGGCCCCGAGTAAAGCAGTGTACTGGGGCCCCTATGACAACTACTCACAGGAATAAAGATGTAAATGGTCAATAAAATTAAACATATATTTGCATGTTAGTATTAATTTTAAAATGCAGTAAAATGTAATAAATGTGCTTTTTATTTTTTACTTTTTTTATTTGTCAATTGTTTACAAGATAATAGGTATAAGTCAAAACATAGTTATGAATACATGAAATGGGTACGTATAAGAAAAATAAAAGAAACAATAGGACAGGGACAGTAGGCACATTGGTGCGCTTATGCATGCCCCTACAGACCTCTTAGGAAAGGGGTGAGGTCAGTAGTAGACAGTCTAAGGTTAAAGTTTTTGGGGTTTGGGGAAAAAAACCACAGAGTCAGGTAGAGTATTCCAGACATTGACTTCTGTTGCTGAAGTCGTATTTCCTGCAATCAAGTTTGGTGCGATTAACCTTGAGTTTGTATCTATTGTTTGCTCTAGTGTTGTTATGATTGAAGCTGAAGTATTAATTGACAGGTAGGACATTGCAATGTATGATTTTATATACTATACTTAGATCGGACCAAAGGCGGTGTAGTTCTAGGTTTTCTAGGTCTAGAATTTCAAGTCTGGTGGCATAAGATATTCTGCAACGAGTAGATGAGTGGAGAACTCTTCTTGTGAAATATTTCTGGACCTTCTCAACTGTGTTAATATCAGATACGTAATGTGGGTTCCAGACTGATGAGCTGTATTCGAGTATTGGTCTAGCAAATGTTTTGTATGCTGTAGTTATTAGTGTAATATTACCAGAGAAAAAGCTACGTAAGATTAGGTTAACAACTCTTAACGCCTTTTTGGCTATGTAGTTACAGTGGGCTCTAGCACTTAGGTCATTTGAGATGAGTACTCCAAGATCCTTGACAAAGTTTGGATCATCAACAAGGTCTTGCCTATTCAGCCTGTATTTTGTATGTTGCTGTGTTTATATGATACAAGGTGCATTGAAGGGTTAACATACCCAGATTAGTATGGAGCCCCTATGCTCATAGGGCCCACAGGCAGGTGCCCATCAGGCCCCTGCCTTGAGACAGCCCTGGTGTCATCCATGGACTTCACTCTTTTGTTTGCAAACCAGGCCAGGGTATATCAATGCTTTTCACCCAGCCATCATTCAGCCTGTAACCCAGCGGTATAATAAATGTTTTATGATATGCAAACCGACCGAATGAAATGCAAATTTCCTGATATAGCCTTACATTTATTATCCAATACAATAAATTATGCTGGCTTCTTTCCAAGAAGCAGGTGTGAATGACAGGACAAGTTGTGAAATTTGGAAAGGAACTTAAGGAGAACGGAATCGGTTGGACGTTTATTGTGAGATCAGAAGAAATAAGAGGTTGGTAACTGATGTGTTAGGTAGGCCAATGACAAGAGCATTTAGAGGTTCCTACAAAACACTGGCTCTTTCTTTCTTTCTTTCTTCCTTCCTTCCTTCCTTCCTTCCTTCCTTCCTTCCTTCCTTCCTTCCTTCTTTCTTTCTTTCCTTCCTTCCCTCCCTTCCTTCCTCCTCCTCTCTCTCCCTCCCTCCGTCCTTCCTTCTTTCCTCCCTCCCTCTGCGCATCTCACCACTAACCTTGGAAAACGTCCAGCTTTTAAGAGTTTTCGTTTCCATCTTAGCCTATATTGTAAATATCTCCTATAGTTACATGTCTGCATAGATTTTTATTTCTAATTATATTTTACCCCCTCATTTGCTGTAGGATGTATGAACAGCATTCGTGATTCAGATAATTTTAATGTCATGCCAGATTGGAAGATGTGGAGAGACCTGGCCCATGGAATCACCAACATGACCGAATGGATGAACATCATCAATATCATTATAGTTTTAATACCAGCTGGTCCACAAAATTCAGCATCAGAACTTGTCACAATATCGTCAGATTACATCAGGGATTTGTAAGTTCATTAACTGATATATGAATGAATGAATGAATTAATTACAATATTTTTTCTCCCTCCCTTTCCGAAATATATTGTGCATGGGAAGGAGAGAATTAAGCTCAAATTTGAATTCCAAACAGAGAAATATGCAAATGACATACAGTCCAAGTTTCCTTGGCCTTTTCAACTATCAAGAGAAAAATATCATTTCCCTTCATGTCTTTCCTGTGCTCCTTGAAAATAAAGTTTTATCTTTATTTTTAGAAAGTTAAAGAAGACTAGCGAAAAATAGTAAACAAGCAAATAAAAATTAAATATGTTAAGAAGGGGATTGTTATAACAATACGATTTACTATGTATAGTTGTGTGAAGTAAGATTAGAGTACTGATGTTACAGTAATTAAGATATATTAATTGTAATTGTATTGCACAAGATAGTTGTACCCAGATGACACAAAACTGAAGATGGATTGTTTGCATAAAATAAATTTAAAAAAAAATATTAAAAAAAAAGAAAATAAAGTTTTAACTTGAAATGTTGACTTGTGTCCTGACTGTGAACACCAATTGCTGTTAATATTTCTCAACTCAGAGCAGTATCCCATCTTCATCCTGATCAAAGCCAATGACAAACCTGTTCTCCAATTAGATATCTTATGATAAAACATTGAATTTTGTCCACTAGAAGAACTAGAAAATAAACATTTGGAACCACAAAATGTCTGTTTATCATCTCTATTGTCTGTCTATCTGTCTGTCTGCGTATCTATATCTATCTATCTATCTATCTATCTATCTATCTACCTACCTATCTATCTATCTATCTATCTATCTATCTATCTATCCGTCTGTCTGTCTGTTATCTATCTATCTATCTATCTATCTATCTATCTATCTATCTATCTATCTGTCATCTATCATCTATCTATCTATCAACTATGGATGAAAACTAAACAAGGAGAAAACCAACCTAGAACTAAAATTTCCTGACAGGGAGAACAATTAGCCAATGGAAAAGCTTGCCTTCAGAAGTTGTGAGTGCTGCAACACTGGAGGCTTTCAAGAAGAAACTGGACAGTGGGTTGTCTCAAATGGTATGGGGTCTCCTTCTTGAGTAAGAGGTTGGACTAGAAAACCTGCAAGGTCCATTTCAACTCTGTTGTTCTGCTCTGTTCTATTACAACGTGGCTTTTAAGAAGTTTCAGACCCAGGTTAAATATTTATCCTTTACACTCTTCCAACCATAGATGGTTGTGTCATCTATTAATTCTGAAGACTGATCGTTTGTTTGAAGAGGCCTCCTCCATGCAGGGCCCTCAGAGGAGCTGCTCCCCCAAGAAAGTCCCTCGCCGTGTCTGTCTGTCTACCCAGAGTGTGCAAAATGCTAGAAGAATGGATCACTTTGATTGGAGGCCCATGCAAAGCATCCTTTTGAATTTGCTGGCCAAAGAAACGTGTCTCCCTCGGGACTCTCTTTGAACAGCAAAGGAGCTGCATCCCCTTCGTTTCCTGCAACATGTCCAGACAAGAAGCAATCGATGGAAACTACACAAGGAGAGGAACAACCTAGACGTAAGGATAAATTTCCTTTAAGTGAGAACTATCAATCAGTGGAATTGCTATTAATCAAGCGGGTGCTCCATCACTGGAGGCTTTCAAGAAGAAGCTGGGCAGTCACTTGTCCAACATGTTAGAGTCTCCTGCTTGAGCAAGGAGTTGGGTTAAAAGACCTCCAAGGTCCTTTCCAACTCTGTTATTCTGCTTCTGCACACATTTTGCACTTCCAATCTGCTCCTGCAACCACCGGTATGGCTGCAGTGTGAATCTGTTTTCCTTGATGGTACCAAGATGTAGAAAGTTAGCACCCCCCCTTCTCCTAAAAGAATGAAATATTCCAGGAAATATTAAAAAGGATGAGAGAAGGAGAAACATGCTCTTGGAAAACAGCCCCCACCTTTATTAATAGCCCCAGAAAGACTGGTGCCAACCTGTCTACAAGACAGAAGACCTTCAGCTCCAGGGTGATAGGATTAGTCCTCAATCAAGATCCAAACCAGGACAAAGCCATTAAGCCATAATAGAAATTGCTAAAAAAAAAGAAAACTTCATTACATCACCCAGAAAGATTCAACCAAGCCTGGGACACAGACAACCTACAAAGTTAGCTAAGACCCACGGCCCTCTAGGAGACTGACAACCAATAGGATAAATGCCCTTGCCACAGGAACAGGAAGCTCTACGGCCATGATGGCGAACCTATGGCATGCGTGCCACAGGTGACATGCAGAGCCATTTGTGCTGGCATGCAAGCTGCAGGCAAGGGGAGTGCATTGCCTTCTGGGTGCTGGCACACAAGTGCGAGTGTGCAAACATGTGCTCAATTTTTGGTACAGGAGCCCAAAAGGGTTAGCCACCACTGCTCTAGGGCAAGGTCCAAGACAGAGTATATATATTTCCACTCCATATGGTCTGCTACCCAGAATTCACACATGCTTGGTGGTTCTGCTTCAACATTAAACCATCATTCCAAGTTTCCAGTGTCTTTCTCCCCACTTTGAACTGAACCCAGATGGGACATTTCTTCCAAGAAAGGCTTCCCTGAAGCAAAATGTCCCAATAAGGCTTGAATATATACTGTAGATGCCATTTAACAACCTATCACGGTCACTAATCTATTAGCAAAAGAGCCACGGTTGCATTTCTGGTGTCTTCCAGTGCAAGATGTCAGGATTAATCACCAGATCTCTTTGGCTCTTCTCCTATCGGCCCCTAAGAAAAACGGTTTTATCTCACCCTGACCTTGTTTCTTTCGTGAGGCTTAGTGCTTCTGATGCAACTTAATAGAGTTCCGTGTTCATTCATTCCTGGACTTTTCCAAGAGAAATGCAGTCGCCAAGAGAATAAATTGTATCATGGCACGGCAAACAAGTTGATGCGGTGCAGTGATAAGTGAGTTCTAAAGCAGCAGGGACAAAGTTAATAAAGAGGAATTGATGAGTTTCTCTCTTTCTCTGCAGTGCGCTGCTCCATGTCTCTTGAATTCCAGGGAGTGGATGGCTCACAAAGCTCCTCGGATACTCCAAGGATGCTAATTCATATTGCTTTGCGTTTGCAAAAGTCTCTTCTGACCCAGCTGAGCTCCCCAAACATGACAACTCAAGTGACGTGAATTCAAAAGATTCCTTTATTAGGAATGCTGCCAGCTAAAGTTGACTATTTCTCTTCTGCCAACTCTGGTTGCTGGATTGAAACATTGGGATCCAACTTCCGTTCAAGTTTGAAGCAGAGGAAGTGATGCACTTCATTCCCCACATGAGGGCCTTGAGATAGAGACAATTCAGAGCATTTTTTAAAAAATGTCCTTTTCCACTAGAGGCCACAACTAAAATTTTCTTCTTTAGAGACAAAAAAAAAAAAAAAGGTGAGCAGCCAGAGCCAGGTAGAAAGAGAAAAACTCTAGTTTTTTTTGCCAGACTGCTGTATGGTGATGAGTATTTTTGTCAGCTGCATAATCCTGGGTTTAAAGCAGGGGTAGGCTTCTACCGGTTTGCACGGGTTCAGCCGATCCGGATGTTAACCTAATCTTATGTAACTTTTTCTCTGGTAATATTACATTACTAACTAGAGCATACAAAACATTTGCTAGACCAATACTTGAATACAGCTCATCAGTCTGGAACCCATATCATGTATTTGATATTAACACAGTAGAGAAAGTCCAGAAATATTTCACAAGAAGAGTTTTCCACTCTTCTACTCATTGCAGAATATCTTATGCCACCAGACTCGAAATTCTAGACCTAGAAAACCTAGAACTACGCCGCCTTTGGTCTGATCTAAATATAGTATGTAAAATCATACATTGCAATGTCCTACCTGCAAATGAATACTTCAGCTTCAACCATAACAACACAAGAGCACACAATAGATACAAACTCAAGGTTAACCGCACCAAACTTGATTGCAGATAATACGACTTCAGCAACAGAGTGGTCAATGTCTGGAATACTCTACCTGACTCTGTGGTTTCTTCCCCAAACCCCCAAAACTTTCACCTTAGAATGTCTACTATTGACCTCACCCCTTTCCTAAGAGGTAGGGGCGTGCATAAGCACACCAATTTGCCTACCCTCCCTGTCCTATTGTTCCTTTTATTTTTCTTATATGTATCCATGTATTCATAACTATGTTTTTACTTATACCTATTATCTTGTAAGCAATTGACAAACCAAATAAATAAATAAAATAAATAAATCTGGTTTGCTCAACCAGTCATTGCAATGACTGGCTGGCTCCTCCCTGCCCACTCTATCGCACTCCTCTCAGGAATCTCTATGTGGCCTGTCTTGGATCCCAGTAAGTCCAGGGCCCATGTGGAGGCTTGGGGAGGGTGAAGAATACATCTCCCGGAGGCTCCAGAAGACCGGAAAGGGGCCCATTTCCAGTCTCCAAGAGAGCCTTTTGGGATCCAAAGCAGGCTGCGTAGAGACTCCTGCGTAGAGGGGCTGGGTAAAGTGAGCGGGGCGGGACCAGCCAGTTGTTGTAACTACTGGGTCAGCAAACCAGATGTAAAATTAACATCTGGTTCTCTTGAACCGGTGCAAACTGGTAGAAGCCTACCTCTGCCTTGAACCCAAAGCCTGGGGAGAGAAGAAATGGGCCTCCTGAAGACTCCAGGAAAGCCTCCAGAGCCCAGGGAGAGGGGCAAAAGGCCCCCCAGGAGTTCCAGAAGGCCAGAAACGGGCCCAATTCTGGCCTCCACAGAGCCTCCGGAGCCCGGGGAGGCCATATTCCTCTTTCTGGAGACTTGAGGAAAGGCTCCAGAGCCCAGGGAGGGGTAAAACAGCCCCCCCGCCCACCATGGTACAAGAGGCCGACTAGGCTGTGCCCACCCAGCAACTGGGCAGAGAACCAGTTGCTAAATTTTTTTGAAGCCCACCCCAGGTTCAAGTTTTGCCTCTGGGGTCCTGGGCCTGATAACAGAGTCATTCTTCTAAAAAATAGCTACAAATTAGATTTTTTCAGTAAAGCGATGGAAGCAATTCGCATTTGTAATATACGTGGGTTTACCTCAGGTGGCAGGAAGCAAAGTCCTTGATTTACAACCCCTCGTTTAGCAACAGTTCAAAATGACAACAGCGCTAAAAAGTGACTTGTGACCATTTTTCACACTTACGACTGTTGCAATATCCCCTTCCCCGGTCATATGATCAAAATTTGGAGGCTTGGCAACGGACTCGTATAACCCTATCCTGGGTTTATGTCAGTCCAGGGGGGAAAGGCTGGAGTCGATTAACAGTTGGACTACTCTTACATCTGCAGATATTCACTTCATAACTGTGGGAAACAAGGTCATAAAATGGGGACAGAATTCACGTAACAACTGTCTTGCTTAGAGCAATGGAAATTTTGGGCTCAATGATAGTCATAAATGGAGGACTATCCTTTTAGTTAACTTTCTTTACGTTTTATAATCGGGTATTTTAACTGCTGAGTCTAATGAAAACCGCTTGTTCCCAAACCAAGGATGGAGAGGAGACATAATTAAAAGCGAGTGTTTTCTCGTTATTAGTAAAATGTTGGAAGTTATGAGCTTGTTAGTATACAAGCTAATATATCAATGGCCATTTATGTGACATTTAAAGATCCAAGGGTAGATTTTCTTCCTTCATATTTATCGTTGTTTCCTGCATATTAATGCTTTAGATGTTAGGCTAGAAGGGCCAAAATTTTATTACTTACAGTGATCAAATCTACCTCTACGTTTAAAAAACTTCAATTAACACCCAGTATTTTATTTCAAAATCGAACGGCTAAAACAAATGTGAGCATGATGTAATTGTTCACTGTCTCTACAAGAGGATTTATCACTGATACGGGTTAGTGGCCTTTGAAGGCAACTGTTAAAAAGCACTTAGGTTTACTGCTTGCTTTGAAATATATTTTAAGACATGATGCTAATTTAGTGGCGATAAAATAAAAATGCAGACCGATTTAAATATTCCTACATCAAAAGAGAAGGATTGAATCCCACTCCATAAAACTGGCCTAGGTCAAAGCATTTTTCTCTAGGTAGATTGTATCAATCATGGGACCAATAGAAGTCAAAAATCAGTACCGCCATATGTACTTCAAACTGGAGTAATTAAAATCAATTCACTTCCATTCTAAGCAGAAGAGAAATAAAGAAAAAATGCTTGCTGTTCTATGCCTTCATCTATATATTCTTAAATCATGCTGTATGTGTATGTCTAATTCTATGCAAAAAAATTCCAAACAATTATTTTGATTCCTCATGGTTACCTGGACCACGTAAGCTTTGACGGTGTTGTTTTTTTTAAGAAATAGTTTGCTTTTCTGTGCTGCCTAGGCAGGAGAGAGAGGAGGGAGAGAAAGACAGAAAGCAAGACAGAGAAAGAGAGAGAGAGAGACAGAGAGAGAGAGAGAGACAGAGACAGAGAAAGACACAGAGACAGAGAATGAGACAGAGAGTGAGACAGAGAGACAGAGAGAGAGAGAGCGCACCAAAATCACCCCACTGGGTTCAAGTCAAAGGCAGGACTAGAATTCATGGTCTCTGGGTATTCTTGTTAAAAAAAAAAACTCTTCTGGTAAAATACTTCTGGACTCACTCAGTTGTATTTATGTCTGATATATAGTGCAGATTACAGACAGCAGAGCTGAATTCAAGTATTGGTCTAGCAAAGGTTTTGAATGTCCTAGTTTGCAAATCAGTATTACCAGAGGAGAAGCTTCGTAAAATTAAATTTACAACTTTTAAAGACTTTTTGGCAATACTATTGCATCTATCTATCTAGCTATCTATCTATCTATCTATCTATCTATCTATCTATCTATCTATCTATCTATCTATCTGTTATGTCCTGAGGACTCAAGGAGTTCTCACTCAGGTCCACTCACTTTGTGTGGGCGATATTCCCCCATTCCCATTGGTTGGTTCTCCCCAGCAGCCAGCTATAAAAGCAGGCTGCGGGGTCCAACTGGTTGCTGATTGCTGCGAGCCAGTTCCAGGCTTGGCAAGCACGGTCAGCCCTTTATTTGTAAAATAAAGTACTGTTGCACTCATGCTCTGGTTCAGCCTCTCATTGCTCAAACTTAACACTGGCGACGAGGATGGGATGGCTACCAGATGCACCTTGCAACCGCTGAGTCACTAACCACCGATCCGCAGCCCAGAGAGAGCGATCGGCTGGCGATAAGGGAAACGCTGATCCACAGCCAGAGAGAGCGGTCAGCTAACAAAACGAGCGATCAAAAAGAGCAAACGCAGATCCGCAGCCAGAGAAAGCGGTCTGAGTCAAAAAGTTAGAAGCGTCTGTAGCCGCTTGTTAGCCCCGCTACGGGAAAAGTGAAGCGCTGCGAGCCGCAGCCGCTCTCCATTTGGCGCGAAATTCAAACGGGTGTCATTTGAATTTCGAGCCAGTAGGAATCACAGCACAGTGCTGTAGAGAGTCACTAACGCCCACTTTTTGGGCGCGAATCAAGACACCTCCAACGGCTAGCAGCCAACGTGGTAACCCAGAGAGAGAAAGAGAGGGTAGCAAAAAACCTCTCCAGAGCTGATATCACTAGTAACTCACGAGCGCTCGTAGTCCCAGAGAGATTTTTTCCGCAGGTAGCCCAGCCGTTCCAGCACCATGAGTTCCAACCCAGTATTCCCAGCGTTTAAACCAGACGAAGAGAAGTGGGAATCGTATAAGAACCGCTTCAATCATTACATCGATGCGGTCGGCCTGGCGGATGCGGGAGAGCATCGGAAAAAATCCTATTTCCTAATCTACTGCGGAGCCACCGTTTACGATACCGCCGCAGCACTCGTAGCGCCGAGAGAATTGAAAAACGTTCCGTGGTCCGAGTTGCTTGAGATCCTCACTAACCACTACGCTCCCAGGCCTTCACAAATCGCCAGGAGGTTCACGTTCCGTATGAGGAAGCAATCAAGTAAGGAGACCATCAATCAATATATGGCCGCCCTCAGAACAGCAGCCCTGCACTGCGGGTTTGGAACATACCTGGAGGACATGCTCCTCGATCAATTAGTTTGTGGGGTCAAGGATCTCAACCTACAGAGGTGACTGCTAGCTAAAAAGACCTCAACCTCGCGCAAGCGTAGAGGAGGCCCTAGCAGCCGAGCTAGCAACGAACTCAGCCACCGAAATTCAGGGCCCAAGTGCCAAGCTAGCATCGCTCCCAGTCCATTCCGAAGAGGTGGAAGCGGAGGAAGCCCACAACGATGTGAACGATGTCCATCGCCTCACCAATGACAGACGGTCGCAGGTAGGGGCCAAACAAGAATACACCGGTCCACCCAAGCACATCACACTGTGCCTAGCCTGTGGGGATCACATCAAAGGGCCACCTGCAAGTTTAAAGGAGCCGTTTGCAACAACTGCCATAAGAGGGGGCACATTGCGAGAGTCTGCCAAGCCCCCAAAGCGCTGCACACAGACCCCGTCCTCGCACTCGGGACCACAGAGGCAAGTATTAAACTGTCGCACGCACCGCCTTGCCAGGCGTACTTGCCACACTGTTAGTAAAATTTCTCTCTCCGTTTCCCTAGAAGGTAAACCGTGCCACATGGAGGTTGACACAGGGTCAGCGCTCTCAATAATCTCGTGGAACACCCTCAAGAGACTCCACCCCAGCCTATCTACTACCCGGCTTCAGAGATGCCAGTTCCGTCTGAAGGACTACCAGGGAAGGCCATTCCCGTGATCGGCAGAGGCAAGTTCTTTGTCAGTTTTAGAGCTTTTAAAGGCCACCTACCTCTAGTGGTAGTTAACGGCAATCTACCCACCTTATTGGGGCTCGATTGGTTTCCCCACCTCGGCCTAGGGTTAACAGGAGTCCATGCTGTCTCAACCTCAGACACTGACTCCTTATTCGCTGACTACGCAGATGTGTTCAGCGAGGAGCTGGGGTGTTATAATGGAACCCCCATCTCGCTCACCGTTGACCCCCAGGCAGTCCCAATCAGATTAAAACCACGTAGAGTTCCATTTGCTATTCGACCAAAACTAGACGCTGAATTGGATAAACTACTAAAACAAGGGGTCATTGAGCCAACAGATTTCGCCAAGTGGGAGACGCCCATTGTCACACCCTCAAAAAAGATGGTAGCCTGAGAATTTGCTCCGGACTACAAGACAACAATCAATAAATATTTACAAGTTAGCGCCTACCCTGTGCCCGTCATTCAGCACTTATTGCACACATTCGAACCGGGCAGTATTTTTGCTAAATTGGACATGTCTCAAGCATATCAACAGTTCCCTGTTGATAACCAAACAGCGGAACTTCAGACCATCGTCACTCACAGGGGTGCCTTCCGATGCAAGCGTCTCCAATTTGGCGTAAGTGTTGCCCGGGTATTTTTCAGTCCCTCATGGAGCGGATTTTACAGGGCCTCCTGGTGTAGTACCCTACTTCGACGACATCTTGGTCTCGGCCAGGGACAGACCCCAACTCTTCCAGAGAGTGCGAGCAGTGTTAGAGAGGTTCAGACAGCATGGCCTCAAGTTAAAAAAAGAAAATGCGCCATTGCCACTAGACAGGTGGACTTTCTGGGTTATAAAATTGACGCCTCTGGCATTCATCCCCTGGAGTCCAAGGTTAGGCGATCCACGAAGCTCCCACACCGACCTCCAAAACGGAGCTACAAGCTTTCTTGGGGCTCCTAAACTTTTATGCATCCTTCTTGCCCCATAAAGCCTCAGTAGCCGAACCCCTACACAGATTACTAGACAAAAAGTCACCGTGGCACTGGGGGCACAAAGAAGACCAGGCGTTTAACGCCGTCAAATCACTACTTACGTCAGAGGCAGTGCTCATACAATTCGACCCCAACCTTCCTTTAGTACTGGCAGCAGACGCATCCCCTTTTGGAATTGGGGCGGTCCTTAGTCACCAACTCGCCAATGGCGCTGAGGCCCCCATCGCCTTTTTCTCCAGGACGCTCTCGGCCACGGAGCGAAATTACAGCCAAATAGACAAGGAAGCCCTAGCAGCTGTTGCAGCCGTGAAAAAGTTTCACGAATTCCTTTTTGGCCACTTCTTCGAACTGGTCACCGACCATAAGCCCCTCCTGGGCCTACTGGCCGGCGACAAACAGACACCTCAAGTCCTCTCCCCTAGGATGACAAGGTGGACACTTTTCCTAGTGGCCTACTCATACAAACTTATCCACCGCCCGGGCAAAACTCTATCCCACGCTGACGCGCTCAGTCGTTGCCCCTTACCCGCTCCGGCTGAAGACCCAGCTCCTGTCAATGCCATTTTCGAAATCACCCAGTTGGACCTGCCCATCACCGCCCTTGACATCGCCGCCAAAACCAAGGCAGACCAAACGCTCGCCCAGGTGCTCGACTGGGTGAGGAGGGGGTGGCCGGGAGGCAACGTTGATAACAAATTCTCACCCTTTAAGACTCGCATGCAGGAGCTGTCCAGTTTGCAGGGTTGTCTACTGTGGGGCACTCGAGTGGTCATTCTGACCTCGCTGCGTACCCGAGTCCTGGAGGCGTTGCACGAGGGACACCCCGGCATTGTGAGAATGAAGGCGTTGGCACGCAGCTACGTGTGGTGGCCGGGTCTAGACGAGGACATTGTCAATTGGGTAAGTTCCTGCAGCATTTGCCAGGAATCCCGTCCTGCTCCCCCATCGCCACCCCTACCAGATGGGAGAGCGCCAGCGCCCTGGTCTAGAATCCATATCGATCTGGCCGGCCCCGTGCATGGAAAGATGTTCCTAGTGGTCGTGGACGCTTATTCCAAATGGATAGACGTGGCACAGCTATCCACGACCACCACACTAGCAATCACCAACGTGTTAACGCGCCTGTTCGTTACACATGGACTACCCGACTCCTTGGTCTCCGATAATGGCCCACAGTTCGCATCAGTAGAATTCAGCCGTTTTGCAGCCAACCTAGGCATTCGCCACATTTTCACAGCCCCATTTCACCCTGCGAGTAATGGGTTGGCTGAAAGGGCCGTCAGGACCACCAAAGAGGCCCTCGCTAGGTTTGGCAGAGATGACTGGCACCACAAACTCTCACGGTTCCTGATGAGCCAGCACTCAACCCCCTGTGCAGTCACCAATAAGTCCCCAGCGGAACTTCTGATGGGCCGGCGCCTGAGGACTGTATTAGATAGACTGCACCCACAATACTGCCCTGACTCTCCCCTCGCTTCCACTTCGGGGGTTAGACATTTTATGTTACAGGAACCGATATTCGCAAGGAATTTCGCTGGGGACCCACTTTGGATTCCGGGCGAGGTCATCGCCGTCACCGGGCCGAGATCGTATAGAGTCAGGCTGGAGGATGGTCGCGTCTGGAGGAGACACATAGACCAACTCAGAAGGCGCCTCAGCAACCTCGCAAACAAGAATCCAGAGTCTCCAGTCGAAGGGGAACCGTCTCATCCGCCGCCCAGCCACACCGCACCCAGCGACCAGTCTGCGCCAGCAGTCATTCCGGTCAGCCCAAACTCGGACAACAGCGCCCAGAGAGTTGACCAACCTGATCCAACCCACGAGAGCTCGACCCCAGTAACCAACCCGGTGGTTTCCGAGGATGCCCAGTCCAGAGAGAGTGTTGGCGACACTATGCCAGCTCAACCGTCACAGACTGATACCGAACAGACAGACAATATTCCCGAGTTGCGCCGCTCTGGGCGCCAACACAAACCCCCCGTCTACCTCAAGGACTATGCGTGTTCGCATCTGGGGGGAAGGGGTGTTATGTCCTGAGGACTCAAGGAGTTCTCACTCAGGTCCACTCACTTTGTGTGGGCGATATTCCCCCATTCCCATTGGTTGGTTCTCCCCAGCAGCCAGCTATAAAAGCAGGCTGCGGGGTCCAACTGGTTGCTGATTGCTGCGAGCCAGTTCCAGGCTTGGCAAGCACGGTCAGCCCTTTATTTGTAAAATAAAGTACTGTTGCACTCATGCTCTGGTTCAGCCTCTCATTGCTCAAACTTAACACTATCTATCTCTATTTATCATATGCCACGCCCATCATGGCCACGCCCGTGCAGCAACCGGGCAGAGAATCCGTTGCTAAAATTTTTGAAGCCTTACCCCTGATCACACCTATTCTAGAAAAAAGATCTAGGTCTTTCAGAAAAACTATATTCTTTCGAATTCCCATTTCTATGTCTCCATGCGTCAATAAACGCCAAATTAGCCATTAAATTAAAAAAGATTCTTTGTTTTCCCTCTGTTATTTTTTTTTAAATTCTTGAGTGTCATTTTCAAGGTGGCACATACCTCTCAGGTGAGGGACGATGGTGACAGAGGTTAAAGTTCCATTCCAGGCTGCCAAGCTTCGTTTCTTAGGCTTTGTTGTGAGCTACGCAGGACAACTTACGAGATGCCACAAACTTTTAATTAGCATCTGTGGAAAAGGACATTTTTCATTTGCTTCCTCAGCTATAAAATATAAGCGTAATCACCTTGGGGGAAAAAAAAAACTCCCTTTCTTTGTATTTTCTACAAATAGCAACCTTTGCAAACACTGAGTATATTAATCATTACTTCATCAGTTCGTTCTGGTGAAAGCCAACATTAACCTTTGCTAAATGAACAGTTGAAAGCGGGTTGTTGGTTGTTGTTGTTTTTTTGCTTTCCTGGTAAAGCTATCATCAAACTGAGTTTGAGCATCTTTTCTTGAGCTCAGAGAGGAAAAAATCTCTTCTCCTTCCGGACTTGTGATCAGGATGACATTGTCACTTCAGGCGACTGGCAAGAAACAGGGGAGCAAAGGCCTGCAGATGTAGACCTAAAGATCGGTTCTGGGACCAAGATAAATTGCATTGGGAGGCCCTTCAGGATTACTCAGAGAAGGAAATAAGAGAGGACATCTGCATTACATCATGGCTTGATGCTTTATATTTCATCAAAGCGTCCCCCCGTTGATTTATGTTGATTTTGGCCTGGCTATCACTGATCTTGGCCCATGTGCTGGGCCACCTGATGTCCTTATAGCTGATGGTCTAATAGAACGGCTCTTGAGGACCACCCAGGGTCATCTTTTGGGGTGCAGGATAATCTCTTTCTGGCCACCATTATAATTATTCTCAGTGAGTCAGAGAAATGCAGTGTGTCTTCAGCACACTATTGTGCATTGCAGCTCAGTCATACATTCAAGACTTCCTTACTTCCTTGCTTCCTCCTTCCCTCCCTCCCTTCTTCCTTCCTTGCTTGCTTCCTTCCCTCCCTTTTTCCTTCCCTCCCTCCCTCCCTTCTTCCTTCCTTTTTCCCTCCCTTCCCTCCCTCCCTTCCTTTCCTCCCCCCTCTCTCCCTCCCTTCATCATTCCTTCCTTCTTTCCTTCTTCCCTCTCTCCCTCTCACCTTCCTCTCACCTTCTTCCCTCCCTCCCTCTCACCTTCCTTCCTTCTTTCCTCCCCCTCCCTCAATGATTCCTTCCTTTTTTCCTCCCTTCCCTCCCTCTTCCCTCCCTCCCTCTCACCTTCCTTCCTTCTTTCCTCCCCCCTCCCTCCATGATTCCTTCCTTCTTCCCTCCCTCCGTCCCTTCTTCCTCCTCCTTTTTTCCTCCCTTCCCTCCCTCCCTTCATCATTCCTTCCTGCTTTCCTTCTTCCCTCCCTCCTTCTCACCTTTCTTCCTTCTTTCCTCCGCCCTCCCTCCATGATTCCTCCCTTCTTCCCTCCCTCCCTTCCTTCTTCCCCTTGCCAACCTTGCTGAGATAAGCATGTAAGGAAGTCAACAGCTTTTTTTTTTTAAAAAAAAAGACATTAAAATGCTAAAATCAATTAATGAAGAAACGTAAGAGGAAAGAGCTTAGTACCGACCGTTTTTAAATATAGAGGACAAGGGCTAAGTGCAAATAATAAGGCCAAAGATCCTCTCCGGTCTGCCAGATAGCAAGCTTTTGAGAAGGGTATTTTTTTTGAAAAGAAAGCATCTCTTCCAGATCTCACTGGCCTGACAAGTTTGTAACAGAGGCAGCAGTGCTGTAGATGGTCAGCTCCTAAGCCATGTTGAGCATTAAAGGTCAACATCAGCCTCACAGATTGTGGTTGTTTAGCAACTGGTAATCCAGGCAGAGTTTTCAGTGCAATCATCATATGATCCTTCTACCCTGCACTGATCAGCAACCTTCCTGCAGGATTGTATACCTTCTGTACCCTTTTAGCCTTATGTACTAAGAGTGCTTTTTATGATAAGGTTGGGGGACAATTTCAATAAAACCAACAAGATGTACAACCTTAAACCCATGTAAACTAACACGTTTTCCAGTTCTTGAGTTATGCTTACTGTTTTTTTTTTCTCTTGAAGATAAACTCCATTACAGATAAATAAGGTAAAAGTAAAGATTCCCCTCGCACATACGTGCTAGTAGTTTCTGGCTCTAGGGGGCAGTGTTCACCTCTGTTACAAAGCCAAAGAAGAGCCAGCGCTGTCCGAAGATGTCTCCATGGTCATGTGGCCGGCATGACTAAATGCCAAAGGCGCACGGAAGGCTGTTCCCTTCCCACCAAAGGGCTCCCTATTTTTCTACTTGCATTTTTTACGTGCTTTCGAACTTCTAGGTTGGCAGAAGCTGGGACAAGTAACGGGAGCTCACTCGGTTACATGGCACTAGGGATTCGAACCGCTGAACTGCCGACCTATCTCTATCAACAAGCTCAGTATCTTAGCCACTGAGCCACTGCGTCCCAGGTAAATAGATACCTTGAATTCACAGGAATGCCAGAGTTAGACCTCTTCCTCCAGAAATTTATTCCCAAACAACTTCATTTCTCCATGATGTAGAATTATCTCCAAAAACCAAAGAAACGCCTTTCTTTCAGGACCGTTCATACCATTTGCAATGTTATCGCTTTGCCAAGTTGTGATTGTCCACAAGGCCTGATCTCCCATTGTTCTTATTTCACAGGGCTTGTCCAAGAATTAAGGCCATCCAGTTTCCTAGGGAGCTACACAGTGTCAGACCTGGTTAGTGTTTGGGCAAAAGACAGCCGTAGAAGTCTAAAAGAATAGATTGGGCATTGAAAAACATAGAACATAGAATAATATGGTTGGAAGATACTTTGAAGGTCTTCGAGTCCAACCCCCTGATCAAGCAGAAGACCTTATACCATTCTGACTAGTCTCTTCTTTAAAACCTCCAGTGATGGAGCATCCACATCTTCCAGAAGTAAGCCACTGAATTGTTCTGTCAGCAAGTTTATCCTTAGTTTTAGCTGGATCATCCTTTCATGAACTTCCATCCATTGTCCCAAAGGTGCTTTTTCAGGAGGCAACCGGACTTCGTTGTTTTTCCTTTTGAAGACATTTTGCTTCTCATCCAAGAAGCTTCTCCAGCTCTGAC
This sequence comes from Pseudonaja textilis, assembly GCF_049901715.1. Taxonomy (NCBI): domain Eukaryota; kingdom Metazoa; phylum Chordata; class Lepidosauria; order Squamata; family Elapidae; genus Pseudonaja; species Pseudonaja textilis. Next base: position 9,004,130 of record NC_141993.1, read on the forward strand.
AGGAATGGAAGGATTTCTATTCCTTGCAGACAGCTGGTCATTTGCATTCTTTTAGAGGGTCATTGAGGCACTTGGAGGTTTATCAGTGTCTTCAGGATCACCTGAGTAGTGTAAATGATTCCTATTGTCAGCTGGTGCTCCATTCAAAATCCAAGAAAGAAATACTTAGACTCTTTTAATTAGAGAAAAGATATCTTTTACTGGAAATCAAGTGGCAACAAAAAGAATTCTGAATCTGAGAAAATAGGCGCGTAAATCACATATACAAAGTGATGGCAACGTTCCCACCCCCAATAGTTCAATTGGCTCCTCCAATTAAAAGTTGTGTAGATCATCATGTGGGCATCTCCAGGTGGTGATGAAACTTCTGTACATTGACCTTGACATAGTTTGATAAAGAGATGCAGCTGCGCATAGCATATAGCATAGAATAGAAACCTAAGGATAGAATAGAAACCTAAGCAAGAATGTACCCCCCCCCCCCCAGTTTATATAGTTCTGGTTTGTAACACCTCCAGCTCACTTCCCATAGTCATTATCCCCTTCCTCCCCCAGTTACTTATGACAGCCGAAAGATACAAAGCAAAGCGAGAAAGTCTTGAAGGCTGACACCTATAGCCTGCAATTTTCTCCCTGGGAATCCATTCCTACTCCCATACCATTCCAAGGGTGTTCATCCCAAGTTGTATAACTAAAAGTCGATAGAGGTTCTCAGTCATCCACACCATAGTTGTCCCCAAAGTGCTTTTTTCAGGAGGCAATTGGACTTCCTTGTTTTTCTTTGAAGACATTTTGCTTCTCATCCAAGAAGCTTCTTCAGGATAGTGGGGAATCCATTGTTTCTAGTCCTACGCTCAGATGCTTTGGACAATAAATCGACCTCTTCTTCCTTACGACAGCCCCTCAAATTTGAGAAGACTGATACCACATCACCCCCCTAGTCCTTTTCTTTGTTAGACTAGATATACCTGGTCTCCTCAATCATTCATTGTATGGTTTAGCCTCCAAATCCCTTAAATCTTTGTTCTTCTTCTTTACAATAGTAAATCATTTCTGTGTCCTGCTAAGAAAACTGCATGGATGTGTCCGTGAGATCAATGTAGCCTGGTCATGACACACAAGAGGCTGGATTCTGATTTTGTTTCTGCATTTTAGATTAACCCAAGCCTATATTGGTAGCGTGTTGCATTTGTCGTGCACTTTTATGCCATTCGCTCAGCCAAAGGTCAGAATAAAATACCTTTCATTGGTGATTAAAATGCCTCTGCATTTTTGCAAAATCCTGACCCAGAATTGTTAGCTTAGCTTGACAAACAAGGTTGCCTATATTTATGATCCACTTGCAATAGAATATTAGTTCAGATTAGACATGATGCCCCTATGGGCATGCATTAGTGGATTGATTCTTTTTTCTGGTTATTGGCATTTTGCAGACTGCTTCATCAGTCAATGCAAGGATGCTAATCTATTAGCTTCCACTTCCTTCTCCAGATGGGTTTACTATCAGTCACGCCAGGGGTCAAATATTTTAACAGCCAGTTTTGTGGGCATGGCTAGGTGGGTGTGGCCATGTGACTCATTGAGCGTGGCTGCTTCTTCTTCTTCTTCTTCTTCTTCTTCTTCTTCTTCTTCTTCTTCTTCTTCTTCTTCTTCTTCTTCTTCTTCTTCTTCTTCTTCTTCTTCTTCTTCTTCTTCTTCTCCTTCTCCTTCTCCTTCTCCTTCTCCTTCTCCTTCTCCTTCCCTGGGGCCCAGGAAGGCAAGAAATGGAGCACAGGTGCAGCTCCTCCTCCCCCGCATGCCCCTTTTTGCCTCCTGGGCAAAAGCCTCTTGGGTGAAGCAGTAAGACAGCGAGGGGGATCCCAGCACAGCTGATTATTGGAATAGCTGATTGTCGGGAGGGGGAAAAAAGAAATACCTTAAGGAGTAACTGGTTGAGGGAGAACACATGCGCGCAACATTGCGCATGTGCAATAAGGACTGACTTGGAGGGGAGGAGAGGGGTGGGTGGAAAGGGGAGGGCCCAGCCAGGGCCACAATTTGCCAGTTCTCCGAACTGTGCGGAACCATAACAACCGGTTCTATAGAACCGGTCCAAACACCAGCGAAAATGCATAAGGTTAGGGCTAAACTTCTGCATCACTGACACGTCCGTCATTCAGAGACAGTTACACCGCTGTTGCATTTATACTGTGTTTACAGCTCCTCACTTCATCAGCACCTTTATCCTCTGGCTGTTCCATTTTGTTGTTTGAATGTGCCTTGCTTTCCTCCCACCTCCCAACAGGAAGTGGCATCAACCAATCAGCATGCGGGATGCGCATCTCCACACAATGCATGGTTGACATTAGTTTTGGGGGTTTTTTTCAGTCAAGTTTTTTTATTTATATAATAAGTATTTTGAATACAGTCTAATGTCTGGGCATTTTACTTTACAAAAAAAAAACAGATATACTGTTATACTATAGATATAGTACATGATATTACACATAGTAATTATAACCATGTTTATAATTATATTAGCTTATTTATTATCATATTAATTACACTAGCATACTTATAATTATGAACATTCACATTTTACTTCTACATAACAATGCTCTTTCTTCATCTAATTTCTACCTCTTATCTCTAACCATTGATAAAGCCTATTCCATGTTAAATAATTCTCTCTATCTTGTTTATCTTCTATTTTCAATGTCAATCTATCCATCTCTGCACAACCCAATATTTTCTGAATTATATTTTCATCTGGTGAGGTGTTCTCGTTTTTCCAATATTGTGTAAATACAATTCTCACTGCTGACAATATATCAGAGATGGTATTCAGCAGATTCTGACCAGTTCCGAAGAACTAGTAGCGGAAATTTTGAGTAGTTCAGAGAACCAGCAAATCCCACCTCTGACTGGAGATTTTACAGTATCCTTCCCCTGTCACGTCCACCAAGCCATGCCCACAGAACCAGTAGTAAAAAAATTTGAATCCCACCACTGCAATACATTGTAGCATTAAGTGTATAGCCCCTTTGTCATAACTTTCTGGTATTATACCTAGCAAAAATATTTGTTGAGATTTGGGAGGTGTGCGTGTCAGTCCATCTTCAACCAAGTGCAACCTACACTTACCTATCAACCCGTTTACAGTGTAGGTATGCATCAATGCCTATGTGCAGTTGTGGACAAGTCTAAATTAAGCTTAAGGGAATGGCCTTCTGTTTCCCTGCAGGTAGCAATAGGGATAGCAATTGCACTTAGACATATACCACTTTATAGTGTTTACAGCCCTCTCTAAGCAGTTTACAAAGTCAGCCTCTTGCCCACAGCAAACGACCTCAGAAGGATGGAAGTCAACCTTGAGCCTGGTGGGATTCAAACTGCCAAATTGCAGTCAGTCGGCAGTCAGGAGAAGTAGCCTCTAACCACTGCGCCATCGCAGCTCACCAGAATCCGAATTAAAAGTCCCTATCTTTCATCCATGTACCTGTTCTCCTTCAAGTTCATCAACATCTCCTTGAGCTTCTGTCTTGTTTGGGATTCAGCTTGAACACAATTTGCAATTACTTCAGTCCTTGTTTCAGTCTCTGGCACTTTCCACTTGGTTTTCCATCGCTTTGTTATCACCCCTAGTCTTTCTCTTCATTAGATGAGACATGTCCAATTTCCTCAATCGTTCATCATATGGTTTAGCCTCCCCAGACTTCTGAACATCCTTTTTTCTGGCCCAAAATTTCTCACATGACTTGACCCCACACTCACTCCAGAAAAGAACAAGCTCTTCTAAAATCCTTATTGAGATTAACCTGTCATGAAAAATACCTAGGCATAGGGTTATGTCTGGAGAACGGAGGGGGCTTTGCACACTCTTTCAGGGAATAATTATTTCACCGCTACTGGCCCACCCATAACACACCTCGGAGCTGAGTTAGTAAACGGGCACCTCAGAAAGCGAATGTTTTGGAAGGCTCAAATTTCTCCTTGAGTCAATTAGCAAATGATAATTGCAGTAATCCCCACACTTGCTGAGTGCCCTAAAGGATTATCATACATCCAGAATAACAGGATAACAAGGTTGGAAGGGACCTTGGAGGCCTTCTAGTCCAACCCCTTGCTCAAGCAGGAAACCCTATACTAGGGTCATCAAATTCAAGGCCTGCGGGCTGCATCCGGTCCACAGGGTGCTTAGATCTGGCCCGCGAGGCTGCCCTGGAAACAGCGAAGGACCGTCCTGCGGTGCCTCTGCCAGCGAAAATGGGGGGCCATGAGCTCTGTTTTGGCTGGCAGAGGGCTGCAGGAGGCCCTTGCAGCTGAAAATGGGGCCCAGGGGGGGCCCTCTGTTTTCACTGGCAGAGAGCTAGCAAAACAAACTAAAAGCCAAACAAAACAAAAGGAGAAATGTTTCCCCTTTTGCATGTGAGAGTGCAAGAAGGGACAGGAAAGGAGAAAGGGAAAGACAAAGAAAAAGAAGGGAAGAGGAGAAGAGAGCCAGGAAGGGAAAAGAAGGAAAGAGGAGAAGGAAGAAGAAAGGAGAAGAAAGGAGGAAGGAAAAAGAAGAAAAGGGAGGGAGGGAGGGAGGGAGGTCCTGACTTAGCACTTGGCCACCATCAGACAGTAAGGCTCCTCTGAAGGACAAGAGTTTGTCATTCTTCCTGGTTTTATCTTCCTCCACTGGAGACAACGAATCCCCCCATCTCCGCCCAGGCCACCACAGGTGACCCCAACTTGATGTCGAGCCCACCTGGCCCCAATGCCTACCTGGCCCCTGAGGTCAAACACAAGCCTGATGCGTCTCTCAATGAAATCAAGTTTGACACACCTGCCCTATTCCATTCCCAGCAAGTGACTGTCCAGTCTCTTCTTTAAAACCTCCAGTGATGGAGCACCCACAATTTCTGTTTCCACTGGTTAGTTGTCCTTACTGTTAGGAAGTTTCTCCTTAATTACAGGTTGCTTCTCTTCTTGATTAGTTTCCATCCATTTTTTACTTGTCCTGCCCTCTGGTGCTTTGGGTCATATGTCAACCTTCCTCTTCCTTGTGGCAATGCCTCAAATATTGGAACACTGCTATCGTGTCACCCCTTGTCCTTTCTTTCACTAGACACACCAATTCATATCCCACAGATATTGTGATGAGATTTTTCAGTGCTTACCAGAAGCCAAGTGTACTTTTGACTTGATAAACATCTCTTCATCCTGCCACCTGAATAGTGGTACACTTTTCATATTGACACACCTTTAATATTAATTTGTTCTTATTTATATACCCAGAAAGACACGGAGCATCTTCCGATCCATAATAATGCTTTCGTTCAAAGCAAAGTATAGTTATATCTCACCAGGGTTAAAAAGATTTTATGTTTACGGCTCGAAAGATGAATGGGTCACTCAAGCATTTACATTCTCATGCATTTTTATGATGATACCACCAAATAAATTTCATCCACGTTCAGTGGGGGGTGAAGGGCTTAAATGTTTAACAGCTGCTCTTTGGAAATTCAGCTAGGGTTTAAGTATTGTTTCCATTTAGCACTTCTAACACTTGCTGCAATTTACAGTTCATTGGTATTAACTTCTGCATTTGGGCAAGAGAAAATGTCAACCTTGCACAATTCTCTGGGAGGGGCAAAGGAAAGAGAAACACAGTCACAACAGTGTTCTGACCTAGGCGTCACAAAATCACAAACCAGACTCCTCATCCCAACAAAACCCCTTTTTATTAATGCGAATTAATGTGAATGATAGGAATGCTAATGTGAATTCCTATCATTCACCTCCAGCCAAGTCCACGCAAACAGTCTTTCAAGAGTGATTTACAACCACAGGCCTTTATCAGGCTTGGAGAGTTGCCAGGCTGATAGCTCCCAAGCTCAATGCTGTACAAGGAAATACTTGGCAAAGGAGTCTCTGAGAGTCACGAACTCCGATAACTCACACTAATTAAACGAACTAATGGTCTTCTGCAAACACCACTCCCCTTTTGCTCCTTTTTATTCCTTATGGGAGGGACTATTCACCTCTGACGCTGGAAGGCAAGGTATTCCATTGATTAAAGAAGAAGAAGAATTAGGAGTGAACATGGTAGCAGTATTCCAGTATTTGAGGGGCTGCCACAAAGAAGAAAGGGACAAATTATTCTCCAAAGCACTAGAGAAGGGAAGACAAGAAACAATGGATGGAAACTAATCAAGGACAGAAACCACCTGGAATTAGGAGAAACTTCCTAACAGTGAGAACAATTAATCAGTGGAACAGCTTTCCACCAAAAATCGTAGATGCTTCATTGCTGGAGGCTTTTGAGAAGAGACTAGAGAGTCACTTATCTGAAATGGTATAGGTTCTCCTGCTTGAGCAGGAGGCTGGATTAGAAGACCTCCAAAATCCCTTCCAGATTCTATTCTATTCTGTTCTGTTCTGTTCTATTCCATTTCATTCCATTCTCCCTTCCCTTTATCTATTCTATTCTATTCTATTCTATTCTATTCTATTCTATTCTATTCTATTCTATTCTATTCTACCCTACCCTACCCTACCCTACCCTACCCTACCCTACCCTATCCTCTCACTGAGGTAAACTTCTCCTTATTTCTAGGTTGGGCCCCTTTTTCTGACAAGCTTTCACCCATTACTTGATAAGCTGCTGTGAGTTGTATGTATGTGCACACCTGTATAATAGGTAAATGAGCTACATTGTTTGGAATACATATTTATAGCAACTAGCATGAGAAAGAATTGGTTGGTTTGATATTATATGCTAGTCTGGGACAAAATTGGCCTGGGTACCAAATGGGGATATTCCACCTTGGAGATGATTCTGGGATTGATGGAAAAGTCTACCTCTCCACCCCTTCCATTACTCTCTGCTCTCATCTGTTCATCTTTCTGTAATCATAGTGATGTATTCCTATCTTTTTCATTGTTTATTTCATTGTTCTATGATTTTGCTTCTGTTTACACTCTTTTCATTTCTTTTTATTGTTGCTTTTTATTTTTTTAAATCATTTTTATTTTATTCAGAAGAGTAAAAGACAAACTACGAGAGAGAGAAAAAAATTAACAGAGACAAAACAAAACTGAAAAAGAACATTCAAAACTGTGAATGAAAAAGACAAAAAGACATATTTCTCTGCAGTGAGAGCATTTCTTTACTCAGTGGAGTAGCTTGCCTTCCAAAGTTATGGGTGTTCCAGCACTTTTTCAAAAATGGCCTGGACTAGTTGTACACTGACAAACCTATTGCAACAATAATTGCTTCCTTCCCACTTGCAAAGCAAAAATTTATCAACTATTTGCAATCCAATTGACTTGTCACACATGACATCTATGTATACAAAACAAAATACCACTCACGCATCATCACAAAATCTCCAGAACCGTAAAGCCTACAAACTTGAATTTGGCATGTATGTTCCTCTTGGTTTCTAGGTGCTCACTAAGAAAGGATTTTTCGAAATGACCATCAGAGCATTTAGAGTATTTCCTATATTATTATTAACACACTCTGATGCTAAGGAGTTCTACTCCCCCTTCCCACCTGAAAAGAAACCTGTTCCAAATGCAAAACACAAGGAGAGGAGAGGAGTTTCAGTCAGTTTTAGTTTCACAGCACCAAGCAGCTTTAGTACAGTACAGTTGAGCTAAGCTTGGTGCTGTGAAACTAAAAAAATAGTTAACAGGTGAAATAATAGCGAAGTTAAAGTTCAAGGCACTCTACTAACAGTATGTTATTGTAATTTACTCATAGAAAGCCTATACAGTTTCTTATTTATCACAAATAACCCCAATTGTTATCTCTCATCTATCCAGGTTCAGATACCCTTGTCTGGCTTTTAATAATGAAAAATTCCCGTAAGTTTTTAATTGGGAATTTTCCCAACAATGGCATCTCATTTCCAAAGTTCTTAAATCAGCCATCATTAGACACACAGACATTAACAACATCTATAGACTATGCAAAAGAGACAACCAACCAACCCAAAAGAGAACAAAAAATACTCCAGCACTTCTCCACCTGCAATTGGCACCCAGATCAGCATAGATTAACTCCAAAGTTTAATATCAGCTCAACCATCAAATAAACAGCACCCCAATCAATAAACTACCAAAGAGCCAATAGCAAACAGCCCAACCAAAGAATCTCTAAGACCAAACCCACCAATACTGACAGAGCAAGCCACCAGAATGTAAACTGAGAGCAAAACACACTCCTTACTAGCACTGATGATGTTACTTAGTTGGGTCATGAATTGTCTGCAAGAAAACAACCAAGCTCAGAGAGCACCAAGGACTCCTCATTCTTAAGTATCTGTTGTAATATCTCTGCAATTTCCTTTTAATTGTTGGAAGCTGCTTAAAGTAGCCCCAGGGTGAGATAGGTGACAAACAAATGTGACAAATAAGCCATAAATAAAATAGGGTTGACTGAATTCTGGCTGAACTTGTAGTGGGAACCCAGCCATTGACTTAGCTTGTGTAAACCAACCCATCATGGGAGGCCATCTTTTGGGGATAATTATAATTATCCGAATGGTTGAAGGTTTTCTTCATTGTGTTTGTGGTCTGGAGTAGATGTGTCTTGTGTGTCATCTGATGGAGAAAGTATCCTGATGGGGAAATGGTGAACTATAATTAATGTTAACCAGAGAAATGATCAAAAGAAGCTTAGTTTCCCATCTGCACCTGGGTAAAGGGCATTAGAGCAAAAAAAAAAAATGTGGATTTAAATAAGTAGTAGTGATCTTCTATCTAGAGCAGGGGTGTCAAACTCGATTTAACTAAGGGCTGCATGAGGGTTGGGTTTGACCTCATGGGGCCAGGGTGGGTGTGACCAGCCCGGCATCAGTCGAGTGTTTGCCAGCAAAAACAGGCTCCCGAGCGCTCCATTTTTTGGCTGCAACGGCCTCCTGCAACCCCCTGCCAGTGAAAATGGAGTTGGGAGTGCCACCCGCAGCCCTCCCAAGTTCTGTTTTCAGCTGTGATGGCCTCCTGCAACAGTGATAGGTTTCTATCAGTTTCTCTATTGGTTCTGCGATCGCATACTTCGCGGTGTGCACGCGTACCTTCCCAAACACCAGCTAAGGCTGTGCTGCACAAATCAGCTGAGAGGATAAAGAACTGAAAAGCGCAGGGGTGGATGGGAGGGCCGATCCTGGGTTTTTCTCTTCTTTCTCCTCTCAGCTGGTCATTGGAGCTTTTTTTTTTTTTAACTACCGGTTCATAGCAATTTTTGCTACCGGTTCGATTGAACCGGGCTGAACCGGTAGCATTTCATCACTGTCCTGCAACCCTCTGCCAGTGAAAATGGAGTTGGGAGAGCCACCCACAGCTCTCCAAAGCTCCATTTTTGGCTGTGATGGCCTCCTGAAACCTTCTGCCATCGAAAATGGAGGTTCAGAAGGCCGTCCTCCTGAGCTCCATTTTTTCTGGAAGAGACACTGTGGGCCAGTCCTTCTCTGTTTCCAATGCGGCTGAACAGACCAGATCTAAGCACCCCACAGGCCGGATTTGGCTTGCGGGCCTTGAAGTTGACACCCCTGATCTAGATCTAAGATCCAATCCTTTCTTGGATCCGGGTTCTTAGGTAATCAATTTGTCTTCCGTGAAATGGGTGTTCTGAAACTGTCTGCAGCCTGAAAGGCAAGAGCTCGTGTTCTTCTCCAGCCCTAAAAGTCTAGGCATCATAACAATGACCATCAACTACCTACTAACTGAATGTTCTGTTGTCATTGTTTCAATGAGAGACAGGGGGAGAGAGAGAGAGAGAGAGAGGGAGAGAGAGAGAGAGAGAGGGAGAGAGAGAGAGAAACTTATTTGGCTTATTGTCTGAATTTTAAATAGAGTTAGTTTTATGATGCTACAATATTATTTTCAATTTAGGTTTCAGAAGAAACATTTCAAAAGGAAGGAAGGGATTTGTGTCAAACAAAGATTTATATTTGAGATCTGCCAATCAATAGAAATGTGCTTGGAGGGGAAAAAAAAGTATATATTCATATTTTCTGACATCAGATGTGAATTTCTCCAACATTCTTACATTATGCAAAGAGATTTTCCAAACATTTGCATAACCTCATTGTATACAAAAAAAACGGCCATAGTATATATGACGTTTCTTTCATAAATCAAAAATAATTCTCTTTTTTTACACTCCTTTATAAAGGGGTTGGCATTATAATTAGTTGGCATTATTTCACTCCACAAATAGATTAGTTGCCAGACTACAAAAAAACTACTTCGATATGGCTAATAAAAAGCAGATAAATAAGTGTGGTACACAAATTAGGACAAATACAATCTTATTAATGGTAGTTTAATTTATAGTCTGGAGGAAAGTTCTAGTGAGGTATAAATTTACTCACTGGAAAAAAATGAAAATATAATTATGCTCTAATTAAAGCTCTACTTTGATGTACAGCATACTCGGGGCAGCAGTCCTATTAACTCAGCACGTCTGGTATTAACCCCTACTTCTTTCCCTCAGGGTTGGGAGTTAAGATTGCCCTATAAAAACTCAATTGAAGAAATGCTGAAGGCCATTTTGATCCCTGTGCTGTGAAATGGGATACACACTCAGCGCCACCAAGTATCAAGCGGAAGTTGGATAGCTGCAAATTGGAATTCTTTGTGCATTGCCATGTTCAACTACTCAGCCATAAAATTCAAGTGTAGTTATTCAAAATATTCTTCTCCATGTGGTACTAAATATTGCTACTTGAAGCCTTTGTGTGTGTGTAATGTTCCACTACTGGCTCACTTCTGGTTAGTGGGCCCAAACTGGAAGAAAATGGCTGAAAGCAACAAGAAGCAAAAAATATAAGAGTGAAGAGACAATTTTGTGGGCCTCTTTTATGTGATGGTGCATAATTCTATAGCTGAGTGGGCAAAGGTGCATGCACTAAATTTATCCCTGCTTGTAATCCAGGATGCCAATGGATATGTACCTGGCTTATCCAGGGCTCAGGCAAATCCAGTTTCTTTGTCATAGGCACGTTAAGAGTATCTGCCTGCCAGGAACATGCAATCGTAGCCTCTCTTGTGAAAAGTCCAGAAGTATTTCACGAGAAGAGAACTCCACTCCTCCACTCACAATAGTATTCCCTATGCTTCCAGGCTCGAAATTTTGGACATGGACAACCTGGAACTGCGCCGCCTGCAGTTGGATTTAAGCGAAGTACACAAAATTATCTGCAACAATGTCCTTTCAATCAGTGACGGCTTCAGCTTCAACCGCAACAATACAAGTGCACACAATAGATACAAACTCAAGGTAAACCACTCCAAACTCAATTGCAGAAAGTACGACTTCAGCAACAGAGCGGTCAATGCCTGGAATGCACTACCTGACTCTGTTGTTACATCCTCTAACCCCCACTCCTTTAACCTCAAACTCTCCACTATTGACCTCACCTCATTCCTAAGAGGTCTGTAAGAGGCATGCATAAGTGCATCATCGTGCCTACCACCCCTGTCCTATTGTCCCCAATTATTCGTACCTAGTTCCTGTATTCTTACTCATATTTATACTTATAACTGTTATCTGGTAAGTGATTGACAAATCAAATAAATAAATAAAAATAAAAGCCAGTCATAAACTTTATTGCTTGCCACACATGTTACAAGAATCTCACCTGGCTACTTGCCTTCCTTTGCAAACAACAAGGCTTTATGGATCTTATGGCACGTGTGGCTATGCAGAGAATCCAAGCTAGTCCTTGCCTGACCTTTCCTTCCATCCTAGCTGGCAGTTTCCCAACACTATCCAGGTCTTGTGGCTCTGCCCTGCCTCAGGACTCAGGCCAAACAATGGTGCTGCCTTTAGAGTTTTATTGATACACAAGTAAAGGAAAGTGAGTGATGGATTCCCTGGGCTTCATTCGTCCTTCATTCCAAGGCCACCAACAGATGGAAAAGCCATCCACTTATTGGCCTTCTTTCTGGCAAGAAATATCTATCTCATTCAGTTCCAAGCTGGGAGAAAGCCACTGGAAACAAAATGGAGGCTGGAGGCTGACTGGAAAGAAGGTTCATTTATTGATGATCACCAAGCACATGTGATTCTGACCACATTGAGTTGAGATGGAGAGATTTCTGGGGCTTTGCACTTGTGCTTCCTGTTCCTGTGCAAGCACGTGTATTCTATTGGTTGATGTCAGATTCTCATGGGGCCATGGACGGGTTATGTAGGAGTCATAGCTGTCTGTATAGACAAAGTACAAAGCCTAGGTGTTTGTCTGAGTTAAGTTTGGTTGGAGTTTCTGAGGGTGATACAATGAAGGCTTGTGTTTTGGATGGGTGTTGGGCAATTCCTATTGTGGCTGAGAGCCAATCCTACCTTTGTTCAGACTTGGCTGTAGGGAGTAAATTGATCACCAAATCTGCATTTCTAAAAGCTGCCCCAGCTCAGTATCTGCTTGGGGACAGCTGTTCTTTAGCTCCTGGGAAACTGAAAAAAAAAAATCATGGATGCAAGAAAATGGACCACTTCTAAATGGAGGCATACCCTAGCTGAAATTTGCCTAAAACTTTAGAGAAAAAGTTTCATTTAATTAAAGTTTGGAACTTTTGTCATCAGGAAAAATAACTGCCATCATCAGCAAACGGGCCTTCTCTTCTTGAAGATGGATTGTTCCTTTACATAGTTCCTCTGGGAATTAATCCCAAATAGCTAAAATCGAACAAACGGGACAGTGGTCAGTATCCTGGAGCAGGCTGAAATTCATCCAAATGCAAGTGACTCAGTTATACTCGGGAACATTGGGGATTTGCCCTTCAAAAACCATGCCACTCAAATCAAAATGAATGTGGAAAGGCTTTGCCAAGAAGCCACAATGACCTCAACCTATGAGGTAAGCTTTCCAAAACTGCTAAAGAAGTTCCCTCACAACTCAGAATAGTTGAAGAGAAACTCACCGAGCAAGAACAGGAATATTTTTTTTAATTATTCTTTTTTCTTTTTCTTGCCAATGCCAGTAGAATATAGGCTACAAAAATCAATTCTAGTCAAAATTAGATAGCTTCGGGGGTGGAGGGAGTTGAATAACAAGGCATTAAATAGTTCTTCAAGGAGTGAAGGGGTGCCCTTGATATAAGTTTCAACTCCAACTCCATGTGGTCAGCTTCACTCGTGCTTGGTGGTTCTGCTTCATCAATAAATGGACCCTCTTCCCAATCAGCTTCTAGCCTCCATTTTGTCTCCAGTGCCTTTCTCCCAGCTTGGACCTGGACCTGGACCTGGATATTTCTTCCCACACCCTGTTCTACAGAGTTGAATTATTCACATTCTTCTGAGCCATGTCCACATTGTTTTGGATTTACCATTTCTCTTCCATGTCCAATTTTATTTGTCTGTCGCCACCAGCCCTGAATGACATGCTGTCCTGGGCACCAGAAACACATTTTATTTTACTTCTAATTATCTGTGCATAGAAAAAAGAAACCTTTTGACATGATTTCGGACACTGTTTAGCCAGCTTTTGAAGAACTGTAAAGAAATAAATCTTCCTTCAAATTTTAGAACATGGGTTCCCCACCCTGTGGGTGGCTTGCAACGGTGGGAATGGCTGCACACATGCGCATCCTTACTTGTGTGAGCAGCGGAGGAGCATGTGTGCACGTGCTCTATGTGCATGAGTGGCAGGCATGTGTGCACGCTGCTTGTGGGAATGGAGCTTGCGCAAACCACTGCCGATTCGCAAGGCCGGAAAAATTGGGGAACTCTGTTTTAGAACACCCAAGTCAGTTAGGCATTAACTCAAGAAGAAAATACTGAGAAAAACCATCTGTTCATGCTCATCTATTTGGGAACAGTAAAGGGGAAAAAATAAAGCAAGTGTGGTTTTATTAACAGAGGGCCATTGTCTTTTCCATCAAGGCACAGCTTTTTGCTTCACAGGCTGTTGGCCATGAAAAGCAGGATCTCTCGTGGCTTTTGAAAGCTACCCAACCCAAGTGGTGAAAAGCAACAGGGACTCGAGAGAGAAAAATCTCAACAAACTGTGCTTCAGAGAAGCCTGGGATGGCTACCACCCCTCCATGATTAATGGTGTGGGGCTGTTTTGTCTGGACATTGCTAATTAGTTTCAGCATGGAAAAAAAAAAACCCAGCGTAGACTTCCTTTTTCTGAATTCAAAAGAAACTTGGCGTGGATCTGGAGCTTTCTTCAAGAATGTGGGAGAAAAATCCTCAGCCTCTGGAGAATTGCTTTGGATGGCTATATTTTTAGGCATACGTTCCCAAGCGATCTCCCAAAGGTGCTTTTCAAAAGGCAACTGGAGTTTCTTGGCTTTTCCTTTGAAAACGTTTTGCTTCTCAACCAAACAACTTCTTCAGTTACTGAAAAAGCTTCTTGGAGGAGAAGCAAAATGTTGTCAAGAAAGTCCAGTTGCCTTTTGAAAAACAGCTTTGAGACAGCCATGACCTGGATGATTGAGAGCCTCCACAGATATTTCCAAGCAACGGGTTTGGTTTCGCTTTTACTTGTGCAACTCCCACACACTCGTCTAGCATGTAGCTATGCTGTTTGAAACACATCTAGAGTATGTAGCGAGCATGCCTGCATTGGGACCAATTTCTCTTTTATATGCAGCTGTCTCAAAATTAGATGCAACGAAGAAATGAGAAACACTACTTTTTAACGTCGTTCTTAGCAAATCTGCTTCTTGTCGTTCTTTGCGTTATTCCTGCCATATCATGGGGTCCTCCGTTCTTCATTTCACTTACCACTAACCACTCGCATGTTTTCACGCAGGCAGTCCATCCGTCGCTTTTTTGATTGTCCTTGTGCTGGGCGTAAGAGCTGAGCACAACTGTTCACCTCACCATGGATTGCACATCAGCTCTGACCAGGGGTGAGATTCAACCGGTGTAACAACCACTTTGGTGAGCGCACCAAATGCGTGCTTCGTGACCATGTGCAGTGTTTGAACTCACCTACTGCTATAAGCCCTGTGTGTAAAACAGCTGATGCATGGCAATCTGCTGTGCCAGTGGTACTATTCTACTGGTTTGGCCCAGTTCTGGTGTACCAGTAGCGCTGAAGATCGGCAGAGACCGAACTGGTTCTCTCTGACAAGCTGCTGTTGGGCCCACTTGCCCATGAGCTCTTATACTGACCTTTATTCCCTGCTTTTGAAGCACAGGTGTGCTTTGCACAGCACAGCAGATTGCTGCGTGTCAGCTGTTGAAACTACAGGGAGAGAGCAGGATTGCAGGAGGTGAGTAGGAAAGCCACTGTGCATTTGCAAAGTGTGTGTTTGATGTATGTGTGCACACAAAGTGCGCCCACCCAACCATGCCCACCAAACTGAGGGTAAAATACTTTGAAACCCACCACTGGGCTGTGCCACACGAACCAGCTGAGTTGAAAAATCCAGAAATAAAGCACAGACTAGAGCCGAGGGCGAGTGGATGGGCCCAACAGCTGATCATCGGAGTGAACTGGTTCGCTCCTAGCTGATCTTTGGAGCTACTTGTTCACCTGAACCGCGCTGAACCAGTAGAATCCCACCCCTGCCTCTGAGCACATGTCTGTAAAAAATCATTCTTAGCAAATGAATATAATTGTGCTTCTCAAGAGCTACAAACACTGAACAACAGAATAAAAGAGTTGAAAGGGACCTTGGAGGTCTTCTAGTCCAACCCCCTGCTCAGGCAGGAGACCCAGGGGTCTTCAAACTTGACAGCTTTAAGACTTGTGGACTTCAACTCCCAGAATTCCTCCTCTACCAGTCATGTTAGCTCAGGAATTCTGGGAGTTGAAGTCCACAAGTCTTAAACTTGCCAAGTCTGGAGACCCTTGCCCTATACCATTTCAGACAAATGGTTGTCCAGCCTCTTCCTAAACACCTCCAGTGTTGGAGCCACCAGAACTTTCGAAGGCAACCCATTCCACAGGTTAATTGTCCTCACTGTTAGGACATTACTCCTGAGTTCTAGGTTGAGTCCCTCTAACTGAATGAGATGTTCTGATTTCTGCCTGTCACAGGGCTGATGATCCCTTAGGCCAAAATAGAAGTTTGACAGTGGTTTGCCTTTGAAAGGAATTGGTAGTAATTAAGTGAATGTTAAAGCTTCCTTCGTATACGTGGCTGAACAATTGATTCATATCTCATTGAACCCCATATACTACAATCTTTTTAATAGATTTTGACACACCTAGAGCCAAAATAAACTCAAATGAGTTTTACTTGCAGTCAATTTTTTTCCCCCAGCTTAAATTTATCTTCCACTGGGTAATGGTGGAGCCATGCCAGTTGGTGTGAAAATAAATCTGAACCTTAAAGTGAAAAGCCAAAATCTACAGTTGCTTCTGCTAAAGAAACCTTGACTTCAGTTGAAGTTCAGTTTCAGAAACAATAACAAGAAAGCAGGATTCATAAGAGATCTACTCAGGGGTGGGATTCTATCAGTTTAGACAGGTGAACCAGTAGTTCTGGTTATCATTTGGTCCTGCCCATCCACCCCTGCCCTAGTCTGTCCTTTATTTCTGTGTTTTGCAGCTCAGCTGATTTGTGCGGCACAATAGATTGCCGCGCCTCAGCTGTTTTACTCACTGGGGCTGCAGCAGAAGGTAAGTATTAGAGCTGAAAATGGGTGGTTTTCAAATGCTGCGTGCATGAAGTATACACTAGCTGAACTGGTTGTTATACCAGTTGAATCCAGTGATGGGATTAAAACATTTTTATTACCCATTCTGTGGGCATGGTTTGGTGGGTGTGGTGTGGCTTGGTGGGCATGGCAGGGGAAGGATACTGCAAAATCCCCATTCCCTCCCTCCCTAACTAACCTGCTTTCCAGCTCTGTTCTCCTGTGCAGGGCAACCAAAGAAAACCCAGCTGATCAGCTGGGACTTGGGAGGCAGAGAATAGAAGGGGGCAGGACCAGTCAGAGTTGGGATTTGCCAGTTCTCTGAACTACTCAAAATTTCTGCTACCAATTCTCCAGAACTAATCAGAACCTACTGAATACCATCTCTGGTTGAATCCCGCCCCTGGATCTGCTGAGAGAAAGAGCGAAGATCATAACAAATCAGAGAAATTTGTGCCCGCACAGAAGTTAAATACCAAGAGGTGAATCCACATTTTCTTGTTTTGTATAAAAATAGCTCCAGACAAAAGAGAATGCGACGATGTCCCTGCCAACAGCAGAATGATTTTCCTTGGAGTTCTAACAAAAATGGAGGTCTTGAAATCATCAGAACAAGAGGACAACCACAGAAGTCCTGGAAAATGTTTATTTTCCATAGTTCTCTGGGTCCTATTATGGTGCCTTAGGCATTTCAAATATTTTTCTGCCTCTCTAAGAGATGAGAAGGGCTGTGTACCATGGTAACTGGCATCAGGTGATGTGGAGAAGGTGACCATTTTTATAATGTCCACAGTCAGATTGAGCAGTAGTCTCTGAATATACAGACTACAATGCCCAGAATTCCTAGCCAATGTTTACTATTGTCAAGAATTCTGGGAAGTGATGTTCACACATCTGGAGTGTGGAGTCCTTGGTGTTCTTTGAGCTTGGTTGTTTTCTTGCAGCTGTTTCATTGCAAATTATCAAACATTATCAAACATCATCAAATGTCTATGGAGATTTTCAGTCATCCATGTCATGGCTGTCCCAACGGTCTTTTTCAAAAGGCAATTGGACTTTCTTGAGTTTTTTTTCTTACTTGAAGACATTTCTCTTCTCATCCAAGGAGCATTCTGAACTGAAGATGCTTTTTGGATGAGAAGCAAAACATCTTCAAGAGGGAAAAAAAATCCACCAAAAATCCAGCCGCCTTTTGAAAAAGCACCATTGGGACCAGAGGTGGTATTCAGCCAGTTCTGACAGATTCTGGAGAACCGGTAGTAGAAATTTTGAGTAGTTCAGAGAACTGGCAAATGCCACCTCTGACTGGCCCCGCCCCCATCTATTCCCTGCCTCCTGAGTCCCAGCTGATTGGCTTGGTCTTCTTTTGTTGTCCTGCACAGGAAAATGGATCTGGAAAGCAGGTTAGGGAATGGGGATTTTGCAATATCCTTCCCCTGCCATGCTGTCAGACTCTGAATTCGCTACGGAGCCCGTCAGCTCCGAACACACCTCACAGCAAGTCAGCTGGCAGTGGAGAACATCACCTTAGCTCTGCTGATGCCAGATCTGTATTGCTGTTTGTGTGCTAGCTGATGGTGTTGAAGGTTGCTTTAGAATGACTCAGCAGAGCTGTGAGCTGCAGGATGGATTCTGAAGCAACTGCGGGGCTGAAAATGGCTTTTTTCATGTAGTACATATTGTTAGGGGGTGTTGGGGCACATATACTTAAGCATTGAGTTAAGACATGGTGAAGGTGGCACCAGGTGGGGATCAGTTAGTGAGCGTCGGAATAAGTTAGAGATGTAGACATGTTATAAGGTTAA
>NC_141993.1:9027510-9070010 GCF_049901715.1 Pseudonaja textilis
CAGGTGGGACAGCACCAGCCTTTCCAAGATTTTCATAACTACAGATGTTAGAGCAACTGGTCTGTAGTCATTCAGTTTCTTGATGGAGGGCTTCTTTGGCACTGGGATGATGGTAGAACGTTTGAAGCAGGAAGGAACATAGCACATTTCTAGTGATCAATTGAAGATTCGGGTGAAGATGGGGGCCAATTGGTCAGCACAGACTTTTAAGCAAGAAGGAGTTATCTTGTTTGGCCCTGGTGCTTTTCCTGGTTTCTGTCTGTGTAATAGATCTTGCACTTCTTTTTCTGTGATCACCAGAGGTTGTGAGCTCAATGGATTGGGGCCAGTTGTAGGAGGCTTGGCTGTAGTTGGTGTGTTTGAGATGTGGGTTGTAGAGATAGGTGGCTGTAGTTTCTTTTCAAACCTGCAGTAAAATACATTCAAGTCCTCTGCTAGTTGTTGATTTCCTTCTGCCTGGGAAGGAGGTTTGCTGTAGCCAGTGATGTTTTTAAGAGTTTTCCACATGTTTGCTGGTTCATTTCTTGAGATTTGATTCTTTAACTTTTCAGAGTTGCTTCTTTTTGCTGCTCTGATCTCTCTTGTTAATATGTTTCTGGCCTGGTTGTATAGCATTCTGTTGCCTTTTTTGTAGGTTTCCTCTTTGGAACGACGTAGCTGCTTAAGTTTAGCTGTGAACCAAGGTTTATTGTTACTATACATTTGCAGGTTCCTTGTTGGTACACATAAGTCTTTGCAGAAGCTAACACATGATGTTACAGTATTTGTGAGCTCATCTAGGTCTGCAGAGGTATCTTCAAAAACATTCCAATCAGTGCAATCAAGGCAGGCCTGGAGTTTCAGCTTTACCTCATCTGACCAAGTCTTCACTGATTTAATTGTTGGTTTAATGATTTTAAGTCTTTGTCGGTAGGCAGGTACAAGGTAAATCATGCAGTGGTCAGAGTGTCCCACAGCTGCTCGTGGTAAAGGCCTATAAGCATCTTTTACTGTTGTGTAGCAGTGGTCTAAAGTATTTTTGCCTCTGGTGGGACAATTTACATGCTGGAAATATTTTGGGAGCTCTTTTCTTAAATTTGCTTGATTGAAATCTCCTAAAATGATGGGAAGGGAACCTGGGTGTGTGGCTTCAGCCTCCATAATTAGATCAGCAAAAGTTCATAATGCCTTGTTTACACAGGCTTGTGGAGGAACATACACAGCTATTAGGAGAAATGAGGAGAACTCAAGTGGAGAATAAAATGGCTTGCAGCTGATGTGTAAAGACTCTATATTTTCATCACAAAACTTATATATTATAGTTATATCCTGAGACCAGCTGTTGTTGATATGTACACATAATCCTCCACCCTTTGTTTTACCTGATGTTTCTTTAATTCTGTCTGATCTAAATGTCTGAAATCCTGGGATGTATATGGTGTTGTCCCCATGAATTTGTGGAGTAAGCCAGGTTTCAGTAAAACAAAGAACAGCTGAATTATGAAAATCAGAATTTCATCTATTTAAGAGATGAATTTCAACCATCTTGTTAGCCAGTGAGCATAAATTAGTCAGAAAGATTGAAGGGAGAGGAGTTTTTTTTCCCCTATTCCTTAGTCTGTTTAAAATTCCCGCTCGTTTACCTCGTCTCCTCTTCCGGCATGGTCGCTTCTTTGCTTTCTTTGTTGTAATCCATAGCACTGGGGAACTGGTTAGAATCTCGTCTGCGTTTGCAAAGATGGGTGGGAGTGGGGAATCAGAAAGCTGTTCCTTAAGGAAACATTACCTAATTCTTAGCAGATGGTCTCATGAGGATGAAATCCATAGTGAATTGCAGATAATAATAAGGAATAAAGAAACCATTAGTGAGCATTTCACCGAGGCAGCCATTGTCGGCGCCATCTTGGCCCATCTATGTCTAGAGGTATGAGGAAAAAACTATCCCTGTATCTTAATTCCAGAGTATGAAAAGCTTCATTTTGAAGATTTGAGCTGAACCAACAACTGGATGCCTCAACTTGAACATGTGTCTTCAAAGGAGTGGACGTTTTGTGCACACCCTCTGACATTTTATTGAGCCGATTCAATCATTTAAATCAAATCAAATTGATTTGATTCAATGATTCGAATACATTGTTTGAGCAGAGTCAATGATCTGGACATTTTCATGCCCCTATTTAATATTAGAAGCTGTGCCGATGAAGTGCTGGCTTTGAGGAAATTGGACATTACTTCACTGTAAAGAAATGAGACCTTCTAATAACCATGTGGCAGTTCATGAGAGTTACTCCTTTACATTGATTTTTAAATCCTATTTCCTCATGCTTAAGCATAAATATTATTTTAAGAGCTTGGGAAAATTGAACATAGGGGAAAATGGATTATTTGCAAACACACACACACACACACACACAAACATTAAAGTAGCATTCCAACCAATTTTAATTAAAAAAAAAAAGGATTGTTTTATTCCATGAGGGAGGAGAAGCCACTAACTGATTTTATGCAGAAGGTGCAATTAGTGTATAATAAAAGCCATATTTTAATTCAAACATTTCACTTAATTACTGCAAAGAGTGGCAATCAATCCTGTCTCATACAAAGCTTGCTGTGAGGAAAATTTGACATGCATCAAGACTAGATATATAGGCAGTTTGATATAATTACCAGATTCTACAGAAGCATTTGATATTTCAAGAAGCCAGGATTTTGCTCCATTTAAGAAGTGCCCAGTCACTATTTCGGGCAGGTTGGAAGGACACAGTATGAAGCTGGGAAGTAGACAAAAACAATTACTACCAACCTGCCTTCCATCAAGGACCTGTATCCTGCACAAGTGGTTAGAGTGCAGTATTGCAAACTACTTCTGCTGACAGCCAGCTGCCGGCAATTTGGCAGATCAAATCCCACCAGACTCAAGGCTGACTCAGCCTACCATCCTTCTGAGGTGGATAAAATGAGGATCCAGATTGTTGGGGGCAAGATGCTGACTCTGTAAACTGCTTAGAGAGGGCTGTAAAGCACTATAAAGTGGTATATAAGTCTAAGTGCTAGTGCTATTCTTAAGCAGTTTACAGAGTCAGCCTCTTGGCCCCAACAACCTGGATCCTCATTTTACTGACCTTGGAAGGCTGGAGGGCTGAGTCAACCTTGAGCTGGTCAGGATTGAACTGCTGGCAGTCGGCAGAATTAGCCTGCAATACTAGATTCTAACCACTGTTGGAAGAAAAATCCAAGTCCAGCTCCAAGCTGGGAATAAAATGGAGGCTGCTTAAGAAAGATAGTCTGTTTATTGGTGAACAGAACCAACACACACACACACAAACCTTGCACACACATACCATGCAATTCTAGGACAGCTGACAAAATGGAGTTGAGAGTGGGTGGGATTTTTATACCTTCTTGATTCCTATGGAGTCATGTAGGGGTCATGACTGACTTTATAGACCAGTGGTAACTAACCTTTTTGAGCTCCTGTGGCCTGCGTGTCTCTGTGCATGCACATGTGTTTTCCATGTACCCCCGCCCTCCACGCATGCACACCAGATACCCGACAATCATCTGTCAGGTGGGCAGCATACACATTTGTGCAGTGGGGCTCTTCCGGGTAATCTCTTGCACACCGGCAGAAGTGGCTCTGCATGCCACTTCTGGTGGCACCATCATAGGTTCACCATCATGGTTATAGGCAAAAGGGGAAATGCAAATCCTAGGTGTTTGTCTGAGCTAATCTTGTCAACCTTTGGCTTGCCTAGTTGTGTTGCTTATCTGGAATTTCTATCTGACCCAGTCTTTCTGAATGGATTATCAAATCTTCAATTCTAACTCCTGGCCTCCTCAGTTTCTGCTTGGGGCAGGGAGACTGGGGTTGGTTTCTGCCTCCCTTAAGATTTTTCCTCATTTCTCCTGTAAGGGAAATAATCTATCCTGCCTTTTTAATATCCCCCCAAATATTCCATTCTCTAGGAGGGATGGGTGGGTGCTGACTTTCTATACCACTGCACCACCATGGCCTTACATAATAAAAAATTTAATGACTGGAATTCATAATGAAGGTCACACCCAAAACTCAGCAACAGCAAAAATGCCAAAATAGAACAGAGCCAATTGACTGGGACTGAGAACATGTTGGATTAAAAGATTTTAGCCTATTCTGGTGAGCCTGTGGGATGGGGGTATATTCCCTGAGGTGAGTGTCTATCACAGAATGAGCCTTCCATCCTGGTTGAAGGAAACCAGGACATCTCAACAAAGATCTGTATTGTTTGTGTCATTAAAACAAGCCTTTACAACATCATTGTTTCAGGATGATTTCATGTTTTTTCCTGCTTTAATTAGAACTTACAAAATTCTAGGGAAGGGTGGATTATTCAGTAAAAAAAATGTGCTAACTTTCCCAAGGGTCTGTTATAAATAACTAAGGGAGAGCCAAAACCTAGCTTTCAACCATTCAACTGAGGATATACACAAGGGAAAATAAAGTCATTCTCTATTTTAGTGATTCTCAAAACAAAATGACTTAAAGCTAATTTCAAATATCATAACAGATTACAGACAATCCAGGAAAATTAGGACCCAGGAGGTTGGAGGAGAGAAAGTACAATTAGATAAAGTTAGTAATCGAAAATATCCATAGTGGAGAAAAATGTATCTGTTCTCTGAACAATTTGTAGCAATGTTAAATAATTGATAGCAGTTTCTTGTAATTAAGCACTAATGAATGCATTTACCGGGTAATATACTTTTTGGCTATTCTCTTTATTTAGAAAAACTTGTATTAATCTTGCATGAGTAATTTTGAAATATCAGATGGTTTCCAAAAACATTAATTTCAAACGTTCCTTCTTTTTAGGAAACATCTATTGTTTAACTTTTTGTCTGCAGCTAAAGCTTTTAACTGGCTGATGATGGGACAGAGGCAATAATTGCTGAGTTAGTACGCAAACAATTATGCAAAAATGAACTGGAGTTTCCCAGTAAATTCAGTGACACCAGAAAACCCAACAGATAATGGAATTGTTACAGAATTAAATGCTGTAAATCAACCATAGAGGATTTATAATCAGATCTTTATTGTTTTATTACTAAATGAACAAGTTGTAGTAATGTTCATAATGTTGTTATTGTGCATATTTCTGCATCTGCCATGTTAGTTCCGCTCTTAAATCTGCTCGAAACCCACAACTATTATTTCACTGCCTGTCAGTGTTTTCCAGATATGGTACAGTATAACTTCCCTAATCTTTAACCCAGGTTGCTTGGTCATTTGGGAACTGATGAGGAACACAACCGTTCCTTTTTATTCCATGTTGCCTGACTCTGAATTTATGTTCTTAGGACTCACCCTGGCCTTCTCTAGATCAGGGGGGCCCAATCCTGGCAAATTTAAGATGCATGGACTTCAATTCCCAGAATAAGGAAGGAAGGGGGAGGAAGGAGGAAGAAAAGAAGGGGAAGGAAGAAAGAGAGGAAAAAAGGAAGGGGAAGGAAGGAAGGAGGAAAAGGGAAAGAAGGAAGGAAGGAATTCCAATGCTCCCTGGCAACTTCCCATAAAGAACCTCAATGAGGAATCTGACAGAAAGTTGAAAAATGTTCCCACCCTCACTGCTTTTTTGGCCACGTATGATCCTGCTATTTCTTTATTTAAGTAAAGAAATATCCATGAAACAATGACCCCATGGGACTCAGGTTGTTTGGTAAGTTTGTAAAAACCTACTCAGAGACATCAGTTTACTCTCATAGAGGGTTTCTGCTACTCTGGAGTTGCCCATGCATTCATCTAAATGCATACTCATTCTGACTACACAGGCCAATTGGGGATTTGGGACTTCCAAGACCAGACTGAAAGATGCCTCCAAGGTGTTTTTCCAAAGACAACTGGGCTGTGTTTTTGTTTTTTTATCCTTGAGGAAGAAGATATTTTGCTTCTCATCCAAGAAGCTCCATCAGCTTCTTGGATGAGAAGCAAAATGTCTTCTTTCTCAAGGAAAAAAAAAAAAGTCCAGTTGTCTTGGGAAAAGAACCTTTGAGGCAATTATGACCTGGATGACTGAGAATCTCTACGGGCAGGTTCAAAGACGGGTGGCAGGGAAACAATAGCCTCAAATTTATTGATATAAATCAATAAATCGAATTAGCTCAGCTTTCTTGACTAGTTTTCTGCCTGGGCCCAGTGCGTGTGAGCCTCTCATCTTGCGTTTTGGGGAAAAGTCTGCAAGGCGAATGGCTACTTTTGAGAAAGTGCAGCATAGGCAAAGGAAGAGGAGGAGGGGAAAAGGTGAGGCAGGAAAGGGTAAGAACTGAAGAAACACCTGACCCCAGTGCCTTCCGTCCTTTCTCTTTCTCTTTCCTTCCCTCCCTTTCCTTCGTTCACCAGCCGCTCGCTCAGTGGTGGGATTCAAAAAAATTTACTATCAGTTCTATGGGTGTGGCTTGGTGAGCATGGCTTGGTGGGCGTGGTAGGGGAAGGATACAGTAAAATCCCCATTCTCTCCCCACCCCACTGACCTGCTTTCCAGCTCCATTCTCCTGTGCAGGGCAACAAAAGGAGACCCAGCTGATCAGCTGGGACTCAATAGGAGGCAGAGAATAAATGGGGGCGGGGCCAGTCAGAGGTGATACTTGCCGGTTCTCCAAACTACTCAAAAGTTCCACTACCGGTTCTCCAGAACTGGTCAGAACTGGCTGAATACCGCCTCTGCATTCGCTCTCAGGCAGAGGGTGCTTTAGCCATGCCCGGCCACCCCTGCAGCTATGGCTGCCGCACAACTCCACGCATTGCAGAGGCTCCCACTGCCAGTCCTCTGCTAGCACTGCTGCCACTAACAAGATACCCAAAGAAGTGAGGAGGTAACTACTCAATCATCTCCTCCTACTAGTCTGCATGCAGGCCAGAGCCAAACACATCATGGGCAGGATCTGACCCACGGGCCTTGAGTTTGATATGTCTGGCCTAAGTTAACAGAGGTTAACCTCCAGGCAGATGTTTTGGATGTTTGATTTGGCCTGACTTTTGATGACAGAGATACCAATGCATTTTTAAGAAAGAAAGAAAGAAAGAAAGAAAGAAAGAAAGAAAGAAAGAAAGAAAGAAAGAAAGAAAGAAAGAAAGAAAGAAAGAAAGAAAGAAAGAGGGAGGGAGGGAGGAGGGAGGAAGGAAAAAGGAAGGAAGGCAGAAGAAAGAAAGAGAAAGAAAAAGAAAGAAAGAGAAAGAAGGAAGGAAGGAAGGAAGGAAGGAAGGAAGGAAGGAAGGAAGGAAGAAAAAAGGAAGGAAGGCAGAAGAAAGAAACAAAGAAAGAAAGAAAGAGAGAGAGAAAGGAAGGAAGGAAGGAAGGGAAGGAAGGAAGGAAGGAAGGAAGGAAGGAAGGAAGGAAGGAAGGAAGGAAGGAAGGAAGGAAAGAAAAGGAAGGAAGGCAGAAGAAAGAAAAAGAAAGAAAGAAAGAAAGAAAGAAAGAAAGAAAGAAAGAAAGAAAGAAAGAAAGAAAGAAAGAAAGAGCGGGGAGGAATGAAAGAAAGAAAGTCGGGAAAAGGAGAAAAAAGAGAAAGAAAGGAAAAATAAAACACAAACTGAATAAACAGGAATTTACAAGCAACATAAGAATTAAATTGCACTACGGCAAACTTGTTAGGTAAGAATGTTTGTTTCATTAGTTGGAACGGAATATGGCATATCATATATAATACACATTTATATGTCGCATAATAACTATATATTGCATTTTTAAAAAATGCAGGTCACTGTTAACATCCAAGTAATACATTAATATCAGCAGCACTAATCAGTATGGTATAAGCCATAAAGCAATAAAAAGAATTACAGTAAAATTATTGCAGGCGAGCCAGCCTGGCGCAGTGGAGAAGGGACCAGATTAAAAACTGAGTTCTAGTCCTGCCTGAGATATGAAAGGCAGCTCGGTGACCTTGGGCCTGTCACTCTCTCTCAGCCCTGGGAAGGAGGCAATGGCAAATCACTTACAAAATCTTGCCAGAAACTGCAATGTATGTTGTCTAGGCAGTCACCAGGGGTCAGCACTAATTTGAAAGCACACACATCAGAGGTGGTATATTCAGCAGGTTCTGACCAGTTCTGGAGAACCGGTAGCAGAAATGTTGAGTAGTTTGGAGAACCGGCAAATCCCACCTCTGACTGGAGATTTTACAGTCTCCTTCCCCTGCCACACCCACCAAGCCATGCTCACAGAACTAGTAATAAAAAAAAAAAATTTGAATCCCACCACTGACGCACATGTACACACACATTTCTTGCAATCTTTCCCACATGGTACTCCCTCCAAGGGTAGGCTCCTGCAGGTTCGCACGAGTTTGGCCAATCCTCTGAGCTAAGATTCTGCGTGGTTTGGCAAACCCATAAATCCCACCCCTGGCTGGATCTGCCCACCCCACCCCTCCCATGAGTCCCCACATGGCCCATTTTGCATGCCAGGTAAGAACAGGGCCTGCAAAGAGGTTTGTCCACCCCCCCAAAAAAATAACGGGCTGCCTGGAAGTTCCAGAAGGCCAGAAATGGGCTTGTTTCCAGCCTCTGGAGCACGGGGGCGGGGGCTGTTTTTGCCCTCTTGGAGGCTCAAGGAAAGCCTCTGGGGCCTGTGGAGGGCGAAAAATGAAGTTCTGGAAGGCCCATTTCCAAAGGCCTCCGGAGCCTGGGGAGGCCGTTTTCGCCAATGCAGGAGGCCGACTAGCCATGCCCACCATGGCCACACCCAGCCACCAACCAGGCAGAGAACCAGTGGCTTATATTTTTGAAGCTTTGAAGGGTTGGCATTTTAAATGAAGAGAGATTTTTGCTCAGTAGGCACTCAGAAGATCCAGATAAGTTGTATTTCCCAAGGATACTAACAGGAAGAAAAAGAGGGAGGGAAAAATCTGTTACCTCGAAGTCAACTTTCAATCTGGTTCACGCTGGCGGCTTTTAGCTCGTCTCGGTTGTTCTTGAAAAGAAAACCAAACCAGACCACAGGTCTTGCTTAGGAACTTGAAAATCCCAGAACTTAAGCTGAAGTGAGAGTCAAGAAACAGTTGGGAAAGCAATGGTGCAGAGATCTTCAAAATGGTCCCATCTCTAAATTACATTAGAGACAGTCGGGTGTGGCGGTTAGTGTGCTTGGCAGATTCCAAATTTTAGTACTGGGCGACTTGAGTCCAGCCTCTCTTGCTCATCCTGACCCATCTCACAGTGATGTTTCTGTGGGGAAAAGAGAAGGAGGCAGGATTTGGGAGGTCACTTTGAGTCTCCCAAAACGCAGGTGAGATATAGAGCTACCAATATCATTCCAGACTAATGACTATCCAGTCTCTTCTGAAAAACTTCCAGGGATGGGGCACTCACAACTTCTGAAGGCAACTTCCGTTCCACTGGTTGATTGTCCTCACTGTTAGGAAGTTTCTCCTTAATTCCAGGTTGCGTCTCTCCTTGATTAGTTTCCACCTGTTGTTTCTTGTTATTCTGTCCTAGGCCTCACCAAAAAGCACTCAGTCAATTCTGAGTCCCGGCAAAAACATTTTATTTATACAATAATGTGAATTACTTCATTCACAGTCAGCCAACAGCTTGGCAAATAGTCTCACAAAAGTAGACTAATTATCTCAGACCTTTATCAATCCTGGAATGTTGCCCGGTAAATAGTTCCACACTCACTGTTGGCAGGGAAGGCTGGGTTTACAGACAAATCTCCACAAGGCTGGAACAAAACAAATGACCAAACGAGCGAGTTGTTTCCTGCAAAAGCCCCTTCTTCTTTTGCTCCTCTTTCAATCCTGATGGGAGGGATCATTCATCGTCCACCTGTGGCCTTACTCCTACATCGACCCTGAGTTCTTAATTGCTCCTTTCTTTTAGCAGCTCTGCATGTGCGCAGGCTGGGAACCAGTTCCAACTGCTTCCCCGCCTCACTACTATCCAACTCCGAAGGCAGCTGACAACTGCCAGCCTGCCCTGGCCCCATCTCTGCCTCTGACACAGAGCCCTCATCCAAGTCTTCCTCAGCCTCCAAGACTGACCCAAGTTCCTCCCCAACCTCCTCACTACTGTCCGACTCTGCTGCCAGCTCCATCAGCCGCCGGCGGACCACAACACTCGTCTTCCCTTCTGGTGCTTTGGAAAATAAATTGATCCCCTCCTCTTTGTGGTAGCCTCTCAAATACTGGAATACTGCTATCATGCCACCCCTAGTCCTTCTTTTCTGTAGACTGGCCAAACCCAATTCCTAGATCTGAGCATTTTATGAGCTTTGGGCCCTATCTGGCTCAATCTCTGTCCCTCTCTGGCCTGCATGGATGCTTTTATTTTGAAGGCAGCTGCTTTTTTTTCCAGTTTATATATATGGATGTGCGCATGCCTATGCACCTTCACAGCCCTATTGGTTTGGCCCTCCACAACAGCCCAGTTTCTCATGTCACCCCTTAATTTCTCACTCCAATCTAGATAATAATCACAACAACAATAACATCACTCAGGATCTAGCTGAGCTTAAAGAAACCATTTTTGGTGTTTTGTTCGGAATTATCCTTTTTTTTTTCCCCTACCCTCCCTGGCCTGCTGGCTTCCCTCCTGCTTGTGGGGTGGTGAACTGCATATGATGCCCACAGCGTCCCCCTTTCTAGTCTCCCTCCTCCTTCCCCTTCCTCGAATCTGAATTGCTCCTCAAATGCTTGATATTTAATAGTCAATAAACCTCTGGTATGAAACAATTTTAGAGACAAAGAGCTTCTGAAGCAGGATGGACGGTGGGGCAATTTCAGAGCTCCTTTGTAATCAGTTTGCCTTCAGGCATGTTCTAAACCAAAAGGAATGTGGATAGAAGGCTGTTTGTAGTTCACACTAACTAACGTTAGCAACTAAAGTCTCAGGCGGCATTATTGCTTTCAAATCCTCTGTCAGTTTCTTTAAAGAGTTTTGCTGGGGCTGCATTACTTCACAGGAGAGATTTTGCTACCGGCGGCTCTCAGAAATGCTTCATTTAGAAGTGAGATTCTCTTTTATCAAGAGCCAGAATAGTTCTGCATAGCTCAGGCGATAATAATAATGATAAGAAGAAGACCGACTTGAATGTAGCTTGGATTGATTACAAGAAGGCATTCAACTTCCCACCAACGATTGGATCATCAAGGGCCTAGAAATAACCGGAGTCAGTGGAAACATCAGAAGCTTTCTGCAAAGATGGATGGCATAACGGAGGACGCAGTTTGCTGGTCAACAGTGAGAGTCTGGGAGAGGTTAATAACAAGAGATGAATCTTCCAAGGAGACTCGCTATCACTACTACTGTTTGTCATGGCTCTGGTTCTTCTATCAATACTTCTGAACAAATCAGGCCATGGCCATCAAACATCAAATACATCTGCCAGGCTATCACACCTCCTTTACATGGGCAAACTGAAGCTGCATGGGAAAATTTGATCAGAATAGAATCACTGTTCAACACCAGTGAGAGGGAGAGGGAGAGGGAGGGAGGGAAATGGAGAGGAAGAGAGAGAGAAAGAGAGAGGGGGAGAGAGAGAGAGAGACGGAGATGGAGAGAGAGAGGGAGGGAGGGGGAAGGAGGGAGAGAGAAAGAAAGAGTGTGGGAGAGGGAGTGTGAGAAAGAGAGGGTGGAGAGAGGGAGAGGGAGTGAGAGAAAGAGAGAGAGGGAGAGGAAGAGGGAGAGAGAGATCTCCATGTTATTTCAATGGAAGTTTGGGCTGAACGGGAGTGCCACCTCACCATCAACAGGGAGAAAATAGTGAAACCCGAAGGAATCAAGATTCCCTATGGAAATAACATCCAGAACCTGAATGAAGATAATTATTACAAATATTTGGGCATCCTTCAAGGTGACATCAAGTATACCAAAGACAAGAAGAAAGTTAGAAGTGAATGTATCATGAGAATGAAGAAGGTCCAAGCTTAGTGGAGGAAACGCCATTCAAGCAATTAGCACCTGGGCAATTCCAGTCATTAGATACACAGCTGGAATAGTGGATTGGACTCGAGCTGCACTAAATGACTTGGATAGGAAGACCAGAAAAATAATGACAATGAATCATGTCTTTCATTTATGCAGGGATTTTGACAGACTATTTACCAAGGAAAACAGATGGTCGTGGAATGATGCAAAGAGATGGAGAAGAAAAACAGAAATTGGATATATATCTGAAAAATCAAAAAGATGTATCAAAGCTGGTATAACATGAAGGGTTGCTGAGTACTGGAGAAACCAAACTTGCCTACAAGAAAGACCAAATAAAGAATAGAAAAGAGAACCGGCAAGTCAAAGTATAACATACTATATATAAGCCAGTATATTTTTAAAAAGGCAAAGCAGATAATAATGGCTAAGAACAGGAACCTGAAATAGTCAGAGAGGCTAATTCTGTCTGCAGAAGAGCAAGCCTTAAGAACAAAGGCATAGATAGAAAGCTAAAATTGAGAAGACAGCACCAGATAGCAAATGCTGCCTATGCAAAGAAGCTGAAGAAACAGTGGACCATCTAGTTAGCTGTTGCAAGATTGCCTAGACTGACTACAAACAACAGCACGATAAAGTAGCAACAATGATGTATTGAAAGTTCTGCCCAAAAAAAAAAAAAAATACTGTTTGCCTGCAAGCAAGAACTGACAAGACCACAAAAGAGCAAAAGCAATAAAAATACTTTAGCTTTAAGAAGCTAAAGTACTCTGGGACTTTAGACTCCAAACAGACAGGCACCTGCCATATAACACCCCAGACTTAACAATCGTCCGTAAGAAAGAGAAAAAAAGTCTGGATAGTGGATATGAAAAGAAAAGAACTGGAGAGGAAAAAAATCATGAAATACAAAGAACTGCCTAACAGAAGTAAAACAACTATGGAAAAAGAAAGCCACAAAACCAACTGGAGCATCATTTGAACACCATGGACAAACTCAACGTCAGTCAATTGCGAATGGCAGCTGCACATAGTGCAGCTTACATCCTGCAATGAGACTTCAAACAACATCAGTCAACACCTGCCTATCCACATCCTAGAAAGGACTTGATAGGTGGATACAAATGCTGCATCCATTCTAAACATCTGGCTGATTGTGCGACAAACCATAATCATGCCAAAAACAGTAACAGCCACAGTCCAATCACTTTTCTCCTTCTTGTCATTTTATAACTTCAAGGATTCGCAACTATATTTAGAAATGGGAATCTGCAAATCTTTCAGTTTTTCATTGTTATCACTTGCTTCAAGCACTATTTTGGGATCAAAGCAGGTAAAACAAGAATAGTTTTGTCAAGAGAAGCAGTGACAGACTACATTAAAAGCAATTCTGCTTGCACATCGTAAAAGAGTTTGAAAAATGCACTTTTGGAAAAATTTTTTTTAAAAAGACCAGTCTGGGTCTGGAGTTGAAAGGCAAGTTCTTAGCGAATTTTCAAATTTTGAAAGTTTTAGTGGTACAATTCCTATTAGCATATTCTGTGGATGTCTGGAACTTATTTTTTTAAATCATCAGGGTTTCACATAATTTTTCTAATCACAGTTCCTATTTTTATTTTCGGAAAATGGCAGGCGCCCAATCCTAAAATAAGAGGATTGATTTTCCTGAAAGTCTTGACGGTAGATCCAGAACGGGATCCACAACTCCCATAATATAAATTTAGAAAGGAATAGTTCTGTGACAGCTTTCATGGGGTTATCTTGTTCTGCCCCAAAGTACACATGATTGAAGGAGACATGGTGGTTAAGACATTGGGTTTGTCAACTAGAAGATCAGCCATTCATGACCCACATGATGAGGGGAGCTCCCTTCTTTGCCAAGTTGTTCATTGCACAGCCCACTTTTTGGGTATGCACATAGAAACCTTTCCCCATGCATGGACTTCTGGACTGCAATGGCGCTTTCTGTCAAATCCCTTCTCGATTTTACCTCTACATTTGAGTTACAGATTCAACTCAGAGTTGTTCTTCTATCGAATGACCTCTTCCATACATTTTCAGTCTCATATGCCTCCTCCTTCTTTCTGTCTCCTCCTTAGGAGCCGGCCAACAAAAAGCAGCCTCGGAGACATACAAGTCTTTCGAAATCATTGTGTGTGGTTTTCCTCTACTAATGCCAACTTGCAGGAAATGGTGGAGCTAAGTTGTTACAGCAATCCTGCTATTGTAAAGCCCTGATAATCTTGCCAGCCTGAAAAGGTGCTAAGTCAGATGGACTGTTCCAGCCAAAATTCTCTCAAGATAAAATGCTCCTTGGATGCCAGTAAAGGCCAATCTTCTTAAATTGCTCTACTAGATAACGTTCCAATCCAAATTTAGCACTCAGTGTACCCACAATCCTTGCCTGTTATTGGTTTGCATGCACCTATACTGCACTTTTAAATACATTAAAGCTCAATATGGTTTCCTAAAATATTAATAAGAGGGGCAGCGGGGAGAAGAATAGATTTGCTAATATTTGGTTGTATTATTATTCCATCAAAGCTAAAGTATAAATTCAGCAGCAAAATATAATTTCAAATCTGGTAGACCTAATCCTCCTATTTCCTTGTATCTTGTAGTGCCATATATTTAACTCATGTACAGATAATCAGAGATACAGATACAGATAATCAGAGTTGGAAGGGACCTTGTAGGTCATCTAGTCCAACCCCCCACTGAAGCGGGAGACCCTACACCATTTCTGACAAATGGCAGTCCAATCTCTTTTTGAAAGTCTCAAGTGATGGTGCTCCCACAACTTCCGAGGGCAACTTCTGTTCCAAGAGTTGATTGTTCTCACTGTCAGAAAGTTTCTCCTTGTTTCCAGGTTAAATCTCTCCTTGTTCAGTTTCCATCCATTATTCCTTGTCTGGCCTACAGGAGCTTTAGAAAATAGCTTGACCCCTTCCTCCTCCCTGTGGCAGCCCCTCAAATATTGGAAGACCACTATCATGTCTCCCCTGGTCCTTCTCTTTACTAGACTAGCCAAGCCCAGTTCCTGTAACCGTTCCTCGTATGTTTTAGTTTCCAGTCCCCTAATCATCCTGGTTGCTCTTCTCTGTACTTTTTCTAGAGTCTCAACATCTTTTTTATAATGTGGTGAACAAAACTGGATGGAGTACTCTAGGTGTGGTCTTACTAAGGCTTTATAGAGCGGTGTTAGTACTTCCTTTGATCTTGACTGTATCCCTCTGTTAATAGAACTTAGGATTGCATTAGCTTTTGGGGCGGCTGCTGCACACTGCTGGCTCATATTTAGCTGGTTGTCCACTAAGACTCCAAGATCCCTCTCACAGTTCCTGCTATCGAGCCTGGTTTCATCCAGTCTATATGTGTACTTT
This sequence comes from Pseudonaja textilis, assembly GCF_049901715.1. Lineage (NCBI taxonomy): Eukaryota > Metazoa > Chordata > Lepidosauria > Squamata > Elapidae > Pseudonaja > Pseudonaja textilis. The sequence continues at coordinate 9,042,775 of NC_141993.1, forward strand.
TAGTTTTTCTTGTCTAAGTGTAGGACTTTACTTTTCTCTATATTGAATTTCTTTTATTAGATATGGCCCAGTATTCTAACCTGTCAAGATCCATTTGGATCTTGAGTGTTATGTCCCTGGAACTGAAAGAAGTTCCCACCCAGGTCCGTTCGCGCTGCGGGGGCGGTTGCCCCCTCTCATTGGTTGGTTCTCCCCAGCAGCCAGCTATAAAAGCAGGCTGCGGGGTCCAACCAGTCGCTGATCGCTGCGAGCCAGTTCCAGGCTTGGCTAGCACGCTCAGTCCTTTATTACTCAAATAAAGTATTGTTGCACCATGCCCTGGTTCAGCCTCTCATTTTCCGAACTTAACACTGGCGACGAGGGTGGGATGGCGACCAGAGGCAATATGCAACCGCTGAATCACTAGCCGCTGATCCACAGCCAAAGAGAGGTCAGCAGGCAACGAGAGCGAACGCTGATCCGCAGCCAGAGAGAGCGGTCAGCAAGCAACGAGAGCGAACGCTGATCCGCAGCCAGAGAAAGCGGTCAGCAGGCAACGAGAGCGAACGCTGGTCCGCAGCCAGAGAGAGCGGCCAGCAAACAGTGAGAGTGAGAAGCGCCTGTAGCCGCTAGCTACAGGGAAAGTGTAGGCTGCGAGCCGCAGCCGCCGTTCCTTAGGCGCGAAATTCAAACGGCTGTCATTTGAATTTCCGCCCTAGAATACAGCGCGGTGCTGTATTGCGAAGTCACTGACGCCCACGCAGGCGCGAATTTCAAAACGCTGCCAACGGACGTTGCAGCCTACCTCGTGTTAATCCAGAGGGAGAGAGAGAGTTGTGAGAACCTCTCCCAGAGCTGAAGTCACTTGCCTTCAAGAGGCACAAAAAACCTTCCTGCTGCTGCCCCAGAGAGATTTTACCAACAGATTATTCAACGAGATTCTCATCATGAACTCCAACCCAGTTTTCCCAGCGTTCAAGCCGGATGAGGAGAAGTGGGAGTCATACAAGAATCGTTTTAACCACTACATCGATGCCATAGGGCTGGCTGATGCAGGGGAGCACCGGAAAAAATCATATTTCCTGATCTACTGTGGTGCCATCATCTTTGATACTGCCACAGCACTCGTGGCTCCACGTGAGTTAAAAAACGTTCCCTGGACAGAACTGTTAGAAATCCTTACTAACCACTATTCTCCTAGACCCTCACAGATTGCCAGGCGGTTCACCTTCCGAATGAGGAAGCAATCAGACAAAGAGACCATCAACCAGTACGTGGCTGCCCTCAGAACAGCAGCACTCCATTGTGGGTTTGGGACCTACTTGGATGACATGCTCCTCGATCAGCTAGTCTGCGGGGTCAAGGATCTTCACCTCCAAAGGCGCCTACTTGCCAAGAAGGACCTCAACCTCGCTCAAGCCATCGAGGAAGCCCTGGCAGCGGAGCTGGCAGCACACTCAGCCACCGAAATCCAAGGCCCTGTCTCCAAACAAATTGCAGTCTCCGTCCACTCTGAAGAGGTAGTCATCGAGGAGGACCCCAGTGATGCGACCGACATCCACCGCCTAGCCCACACCAGGCACCCGCAGGTAGGAACCAAGCAAGAAAGCATCAGCCCATCCAAGCACATCACCCTGTGCCTATCCTGTGGTGGATCTCACCTGAGGACCACCTGCAAATTCAAGGGAGCCACCTGCAACAATTGTCACAAAAAGGGGCACATCGCCAGAGTCTGTCAAGCCACTCACAACTCGGCACAACGGGTCCCTTCCTTTTCACATTCCGGACCCCAAAGGCAAGTATTGAACTGTCGCACCCGCCACCACGCTAAGCACGCTTGCCATACCATTAGTAAAATCTCTCTCTCCGTTTTATTAGAAGGTAAACCTTGCCACATGGAGGTTGACACGGGGTCAGCGCTCTCAATTATCTCTTGGAGCACCCTCAAGAAGCTACAGCCCAGTCTATCCAGAAACCAGCTCCAGAAGTGCCAGCTTAGCCTGAAAGACTACCAGGGGAAGATCATTCCTGTAATCGGCAGAGGCAAGTTTCTTGTTAATTTTAAAACTTTTAAAGGCCACCTACCTCTAGTGGTAGTCAGCGGCAACCTCCCTACACTTTTGGGACTTGATTGGTTCCCCCACCTCGGCCTGGGGTTAACAGGAGTCCATGCTGTCTCAACCTCTGACACTGACTCCCTATTCGCTGACTACTCAGACGTATTCAGCAATGAGCTGGGGTGTTATAACGGTACCCCTATCTCATTCTCAGTCGACCCCCAAGCAGTCCCAATCCGGTTGAAACCTCGTAGAGTTCCATTCGCAATTCGGCCTAAATTAGATGCGGAACTGGATAAATTATTAAAACAAGGGGTCATTGAGCCAACAGATTTCGCCAAATGGGAGACGCCCATTGTCACACCCCTCAAAAAAGACGGTAGCCTGAGAATTTGCTCGGACTATAAAACCACAATTAATAAGTTTTTACAAGTTAGTGCTTACCCAGTGCCCGTCATTCAGCATTTATTACACACTTTTGAACCTGGCAGCATTTTTGCCAAATTGGACATGTCTCAAGCATATCAACAGTTCCCTGTTGATAACCAAACAGCGGAACTCCAGACCATTGTCACACACAGGGGTGCTTTCCGGTGCAAGCGTCTCCAATTTGGCGTAAGTGTTGCCCCGGGCATTTTTCAATCCCTCATGGAGCGGATTTTGCAGGGCCTCCCTGGAGTAGTACCCTACTTCGACGACATCTTAGTCTCGGCCAGGGACAGACCCCAACTCTTCCAGAGAGTTCGAGCAGTGTTAGAGAGGTTCAGACAGCATGGCCTCAAATTAAAAAAAGAAAAATGTGCCATTGCCACTAGACAGGTGGACTTTCTGGGTTATAAAATTGATGCCTCAGGCATTCACCTCCTGGAGTCCAAGGTTAAGGCAATTCATGAGGCACCCACTCCAACCTCCAAAGCGGAACTGCAGGCCTTCTTGGGGCTATTGAATTTTTACGCATCTTTCCTGCCCCATAAAGCATCTGTGGCGGAACCCTGCACAGACTTTTGGATAAAAAATCACCTTGGCATTGGGGACACAAGGAAGACTCTGCTTTTCGCGCAGTCAAATCACTACTCACGTCGGAGGCGGTCCTTATTCAGTTTGACCCCAACCTCCCATTAGTGCTAGCAGCGGACGCATCCCCTTTTGGAATTGGGGCAGTATTAAGCCACAGGCTCCCCAATGGCTCCAAGGCACCCATCGCTTTTTTTTCCAGGACGCTCTCTGCAACAGAGCGCAATTATAGCCAAATCGACAAGGAAGCTTTAGCAGCTGTCGCAGCAGTGAAGAAATTTCATGAATTTCTTTTTGGCCACTTCTTCGAGCTGGTCACGGATCATAAGCCTCTCCTGGGTCTACTAGCAGGTGACAAACAGACCCCTCAAGTCCTGTCTCCTAGAATGACGAGGTGGACTCTTTTCCTAGCAGCATACTCGTATAGACTCATACACCGTCCAGGTAAAACATTGTCCCACGCAGACGCCCTCAGCCGCTGTCCCCTGCCTGCTCCAGCTGAGGATCCGGCCCCGGTCCATGCCATCTTTGAGGTCACCCAACTGGACCTCCCCATCACTGCCCTTGACATTGCCGCCAAATCCAAGGCAGACAAAACGATCGCCCAGGTACTGGACTGGGTGAGGAGGGGGTGGCCGGGCAGTGATGTTGAAACCAAATTCACGCCTTTTAAGACCCGCCTACAGGAGTTATCCAGTTTGCAGGGCTGTTTGCTGTGGGGCACACGAGTGGTCATCCCGACCTCACTGCGTACCCGAGTTTTGGAGGCGTTGCATGAGGGCCACCCTGGCATCGTCAGGATGAAGGCATTAGCACGCAGCTACGTATGGTGGCCTGGCCTCGACGAGGACATCATCAGATGGGTAAGCTCCTGCCATCCCTGCCAGGAATCCCGTCCATCCCCTCCAATTGCCACCCCCACTAAGTGGGAAAGCGCCAGCGCACCTTGGTCCAGGATTCACATCGACCTAGCGGGCCCGATCCACGGCAAAATGTTCCTGGTGGTCGTAGACTCTTACTCTAAATGGATTGACGTGGCACAACTATCCACAACCACCACGCAAGCGGTTACCAAGGTATTGACTCGCCTGTTCGTAACACACGGGCTACCAGACTCTATAGTTTCCGACAATGGCCCCCAGTTCGCATCGGCCGAGTTCAGTCGTTTCGCTGCCAATCTGGGCATCCGCCACATCTTCACGGCTCCCTTTCATCCGGCCAGCAACGGATTGGCAGAAAGAGCCGTTAGGACCACTAAAGAAGCCCTAGCTAGGTTCAGCAAGGAAGACTGGCACCACAGACTCTCCCGTTTCTTGCTGAGCCAGCACTCAACCCCGTGCACAGTCACTAATAAGTCCCTGGCTGAACTCCTGATGGGTAGACGCCTGCGGACCGTATTGGACAGGCTTCACCCACATTACTGCCCTGACTCTCCCCTCGCTTCCACATCGGAGGTTAGGCATTTTGTCTTACAGGAAACTGTGTTCGCGAGGAACTTCGCTGGAGACCCCTTGTGGATCCCGGGCGAAATCGTGGCCATCACCGGACCCAGGTCATATCGAGTCAGACTGGAGGATGGCCGAATCTGGAGAAGGCACCTGGATCAGCTGCGGAGGCGCCAAGGCACTCTCGTCAGCAGTGACTCATGGCTGCAGACCGGTGCGAGGCTACAGCATCCACCCCACAGCAGCACCAATTCCGGTGACCTGTTTACACCTGCGGCCGAGCCGGAAAGCCCGAACTCGAACCGTGACCCCCAGGCGGTTGACCAGTCCGGACCAGTCAACGGGAGCACATCCCCAGTGACCAGTCCTACGAGTCCCGAACCAGCACTGACTGAGGAACGCGTTCATGACACCCCACCGGTCCGACCTTCCTCTGCAGACTCTGAACCACCAGACAATTCTCCAGAGTTGCGCCGTTCTGGGCGCCAACATAAGCCTCCCGCATACCTTAAGGACTATGCGTGTTCGCATCTGGGGGGAAGGGGTGTTATGTCCCTGGAACTGAAAGAAGTTCCCACCCAGGTCCGTTCGCGCTGCGGGGGCGGTTGCCCCCTCTCATTGGTTGGTTCTCCCCAGCAGCCAGCTATAAAAGCAGGCTGCGGGGTCCAACCAGTCGCTGATCGCTGCGAGCCAGTTCCAGGCTTGGCTAGCACGCTCAGTCCTTTATTACTCAAATAAAGTATTGTTGCACCATGCCCTGGTTCAGCCTCTCATTTTCCGAACTTAACATTGAGTCTATCTTCTTGGGTGTTAGCTATTCCTGCCAGCTTAGTATCATCTGCAAATTTGGTAAGTTCCCCTTCTATTCCCTCATCTAAGTCGTTAAAGAAGATATTGAAGAGTCCTGGGCCTAAGACGGAACCTTGTGGCACCCCACTGCTTACTTCCCTCCATGTAGACTTAGACCCATTAAGGACTACTCGTTGAGTATGGTTTGCTAGCCAGTTGCGAATACATCTAGTGGTGGTGCTATCTTTTCCCCTTTTTTTCTAGCTTACTAAGAAGTAGGTTGTGGTCTATTTTGTCGAATGCCTTGCTGAAATCTAAATATATTATGTCCACAGTATTTTGCTGGTCTACTAATTTAGTCACTTTGTTGAAGAATGAAATAAGATTGGTTTGGCGTGATCTGTTTTTAACAAACCCGTGCTGACTGCAAGTCATTATTTTACTTGTTTCTAGATGTTGGCAGATCTGTTTTTTTATTATCTTTTCCAGTATCTTCCCGGGTATTGATGTTAGGCTGATTGGTCTATAGTTTTCTGGGTCTGTTTTTTTTCCTTTTTTGAAGATGGGAACCACATCAGCTCTTTTCCAGTCCTCTGGTAGTTCCCCGGTGCTTCAGGATTTTTGAAAGATATGGTGCAGTGGTTCTGAGATGACCTCTGCCAGCTCCTTTAAAACTCTGGGATGGAATCCATCAGGCCCCAGTGATTTGTTTTCATCAAGATCAGACAGGTGTTCTCTTACTATTTTTTTGCTTATTTTAATTTTTATTTCTGGTCTGTCTTTTACAGTTATGTTTTTGGTGGGTTGAGCTATAGTTTCTTTTTGCATGAAGACAGATGCAAAGAATGAGTTAAGCAGTTCTGCTTTCTCTCTGTTGCCTGTTAACTTCCTTGCCATCTTCTCTCTTTAGTGGACTAACTGTTTCCTTGATTTTTTTCTTGTTATTTATATGTTGGAAGAAACTTTTTTTATTATCTTTGATTTTTGTTGCAAGTCTTTGTCCGTTCTGAGCCTTTGCTATCCTGACTTCGTCTTTGCAGATTCTGGCTATCTGTTGATATTCTGCCTTAGTTGTATGTCCTTCTTTCCATTTTTTGTACTTGTCCTTTTTTTCTTTCAATTTGCCAGAGAGATCTTTGTGTAGCCATGCTGGTTTCTTCTTGGATTTCTTGTTTTTCTTTCTCGGTGGTATTGTGCTGGTCTGGGCTTCTATGATCATACTTTTTAGAGTTTCCCAAGATTCTTGAGTTGTTTTCCCCTTTAGGATTTTCATCCATGGAATCTTTCCCAAGTTTTCTCTGAGTTTATTGAAATCAGCTCTTTTAAAATCCAAGACTCTGGTATCATTATGTTCTGTTGCTTGTGTTTGTGTTATGTTGAATTCTAGTATGACATGGTCACTCTCACCCAAGGTTCCTGCAGTTTCAACTCCCTCTATCACTTCTTCTCTGTTTTTAAGAATTAAGTCCAGTATGGCTGTCCCTCTAGTTTCACCCTCTACCTTTTGGACAACAAAGTTGTCAGCTAGATTGGTTAGGAACTTATTTGATTTCTCACTTGGTGCAGAATTTGTTTTCCAATTGATATCAGGATAATTGAAGTCTCCCATTACTATTGTTGTGTGTTTCCTGCATATGTTTGTTAGTTGGCTGGCAAAGGGGACATCTGTTTTGATTGGGTGGCCTATAATATACCCCTATGGCCATGTCATTCTTTTTTTCTTTTATATTGACCCATATGCATTCTAGGAGGTTTTCATCTTTGGTTTCATGCATTTCTGTCGCAATATAGTGGTCCTTTCCATACAGTGCAACTCCACCTCCTTTTTTATGGGGTCTGTTTTTTTTTTAAATAGTTTGTATCCTTCTACCAGTATATTCCAGTCATGGGTTTCATCCCACCAAATTTCTGTTATTCCAACTATATCATATTTACCTTCATGTATTCGTAGTTCGAGTTCACCCTGCTTGTTCTCCACACTTTGTGCATTTGTATATAGGCACTTGAGATCTTTATGTCTGACACTGTGTTTACTGTCTACATAACCTGTGTTGTGCCTGCCTGTCCCTACTTTCTTGCCACGTGTTAGATTAGTGCATATGGTATGGCACTCGCTATTAAATGCTTGGTTTTGGTTGGCATCAAGGTTGATAATCTTACCTGCACAAACATCTATTTTGCATGCACTGGTATCCTTATTAGTTTTAGGTTACTGGGGACAGAGATGTTTTTTTTCCCTGCCATACAAATTTATATACATCCTTCTGCCATTGTTTTAACTAGTACAACAGTTTTCAAAATGGAAATTGTCTGAAACAAAAATAACATTATAGGTAAAATAGTCATCATAATCACAGAAATTCTCCCCAACTATGACAACTGGACTTTCTGGGTTTTCTTTGAAGATGTTTTGCTTCTCATCCAAGAAACTTGATGGTGGGGAATGGAATCTTTGGGACAACCATGATTTGAATGACTGAGCATTTCCATAGACCCCAACAGTGACAATTATATTTGGTCCCATTGTGACACATCTTTTTAAAATTTATTCCATGTCTTAACATAATTATTTTAAAATAACATAAAATGCATACATCCTAGAATATATCCAAGAATTTACTTTCTTCTCAATTTTATATCCATTCTATTGATATACGAAAGTCCACAAACTTATCCCTATTTAGGTATTCATGTTATATTAGCCTCTTTCCAAGTCTCTAGCATCATAATTTGCTTTGTTTTTCTATAATACTCAGTAGATTTTGTTTTCTAAGATGCTCATCTATTTGCCAACATAACATCATGTCCTTTATACAAATTAGAATAATATTGATAACATGTTTTTTGTTTGGCCATATTTTCAGGTAATACAATATCTCCCTCTTGTAATTTCACTATCATTTGCTTTTCTTTATCTTTTCTGAATATATAAGACAGCCATTTCCCTGGTTTATTCACAAATTCAAATTTCCATTTTTCTTATTATTAACATAGGTAACTGTTGCTGTAAAATCTTAATTTGTTGGTACTTCTACTCCCTGGGAAATTCCTTCATTTTTCTTCTTCTTTTTACCGCATCCAAAATATTTTCAGTTTTTCCCTTGCCACTTCTTCTCAAGATCGGATTGTTGAATCAGATAACCTCGATAAAGACTTTACTTGCATGCCAAACTATTCTCATATCAGTATCTTTGTTTAAATTATTTTTTTAAAAAAACTCTTTTAATTTCTTTTCACAATCCTTCACAACTTCATCTTCTGTTGGCTTCATTTCTTTTCCACCTGAAAGAACTACATTTTCTTTTATAAACAGGACTCACAGGATTGTGGTCTTCAAAGGTATTTGGTAAACTCTCTACCTCGGAAATTTCAGTAGCCAAGTCTCTTGAAATCCAGGTCATACCTAATCTTGAAAAATCTCTGTGTCTTTCTGGAAAACAGGTCTACTTTCTTGAACTAGCATTCTTCTGTCTCCATTACAATACCTAACTCGACATTGTTTGTTAAATCAAAGAAAATGTTGTTTACTAGTTTATTTGTTTATGCCTTACCCGTCAGTTCAGCCACCTTCAGCTTCTTCGCTTCACTGGCCTCTTGCCATAAAATGTAGGGGAGGGGAGAAAGGAATTTAGGTAGTAAAATTCGGGTATGGAAATGAGAAGACAAACGGTGAGAGGAGAGACACATTGAGAAGAATGAGAGATGTCAAACCAGAATGAGACATTTGCCAAGGACAGAATGGCCTGGAAAATGAATGCAAAACTGCATCTCCTTCCCTCGTGCTGGCTGTTCCATTGTCCGTTTCTCCGTGGCAGTGCAATGCCCAGGATCCATTGTGATAGCAGGGGTGGAAATAATTTAACAACTGGTTTGCCCTAACTGGTGCAAACCGGCTAAATCCCACCATTGCCTATACATCTACATCTACATCATCTACATCTATCTATCTATCTATCTATCTATCTATCTATCTATCTATCAATCATCTATCTATCTCTATTTCTCTATCTGTTGTGGTTCGCTGGCAGCCTGTGCAGACAGCAGAAGAATCGGACAGTGGGGAAGAACAGGGACGAGTCCAGGAATCTGGGGAGGGCTTGGATGAGGGTCCCACATCCGATGCAGGGAGTGGGGAGTGGTGTGTTGACTCCAGACCCTCTGGAGTCTGGCAGCAGCGAGGCAGAGGAACAAGGGGAACCTGTTCCCAGTGCGTGTGTGTGCAGAGCTGCCAGAAGGCAAGAGCAGCTAAGACAAAAGGGGTAACTCAGGAGAAAGGCTCGGAGGTGATTGCCCCTCCCATAAGGTATAAAGGAAGTGCAAAGGTAGAGAAACCTTTGCAGGAAGCAAAGTTGTTTGCTCTGTTTGAATTGAACCTTGAAACTCTATGTGGATTTTGTAGTTCATTTGTTTTTTTCCTCCAGTTAATTTGGCACCCTAGTTGTTGACAACAATTCAAAGAAGATAAAGGTGGGTGCTTATCTCAAGGGACTGTTTGGAACTCATTACAGGCTGGGAATGAACATAATTCCCAGCACTGAAATAAAACAAGAGTTGTTTGCATGTGCTTAATTACAGTCTCTGAAGCCTTGGTCAGAACACTATCTCTATACCTATACCTATACCTATACCTATACCTGCCTGCCTGCCTGCCTGCCTATCTATCTATCTATCTATCTATCTATCTATCTATCTATCTATAGCTCTATATTTATCTAGATCTATCTATCTATCATCTATCTATCATCTATCTATCTATCTATCTATCATCTATCTATCTATCTATCTATCTATCTATCTATCTATCTATCTATCTATCTATCTATCTAGATCTAGCTCTATACCTATCTATCTAGATCTAGATCTATACCTATCTATCGATAGTTCATTCTATCTATCTATCTATCTATCTATCATCTATTTATCTATATTCTTCCTTTTATTGTACTATGGTTTGAATGATTGTATGTCACTCAGAGCTTTTAGGGTTTGGAGTAGCCTTTTAATATGATTATATAAATAAATACAATTATCTGGAGATGCCAATACAGTTTTTCTGGAAGAGGTTCACTATTGTCTTCTTCAGGATGGGGCTGTGGTTGCTGGCGTTTTCCTCCATTTCTCTGTCTAAACTACAGCTTTGATATCTCCTGGTGGTGTCTCCTTTGAGCACTAACCTGGTCTAGCCAAGTTTTTTTTTTCCTAGATAAACCAGATGTTGCCAGCTGCTGCAACAGACAACAACTGCTTACAGTGCCCCGTCTTGCTTCTTTTCTGAAGCTATGAACCCGCAAAGCTGCATGAGGAAATCCTATCAGCCGGCGTCTCTTCCTGTAGCCCTCGAAAGAGTGACTTGAAGTGGAAAAAAAACCCCAGAATGCAGCAGATGCTGACAAATTTCCAAATTTGGGGCAGGGAAACTTGTGGCTGAGAGTAAATAGCTTTGTGATGGAGAAACCAGTTGAAGGAGAGCAAATGTGCGAAGAGCAAAATGTTCGCATCATGGATAATTTACAAGCACAACGTCTGTTTTCTTGATTGCTGAAAGCCAACCAAATCTTGAAGAGATATTGAAAAGGACCAGAAAAAGATGGAACTGGATTTTGCTATCCTGTTTTTAATCTTCCTTTCTCTTAGTGTTCCTACCAGGAATGGCTTCGTTTCTTCCATTTGAGATTAAAAAGTTGAAATAACCTGGGGGGGACGGGGACCCCATAGTTTATCATTTGAAAGTTCATGTCTACTCTATGATCTGTAAGGTATTATTTATATCAGAAAACTGTTCTTGCAAGGAGGGGAAAGAAGGGGAAGAAGGCCTACTACAAACTGAGGTGGCAGCCAGGATCAACGCAGCGTGGGGCAAATGGAAGTCCGTCACGGGCGTCCTCTGTGACAAGAAGATGCCGATGCGCCTGAAGGTGAAAATCTATAACTCTGTGGTGCGCCCCGTGGCCATATATGGCGCAGAGTGTTGGCCGGCGACCAAAGAAGTCGAAAGCAGACTCCAGATAATGGAGATGCGAATGCTCCGATGGTCGGCAGGCCTCACCCTACTCGATCGCGTCAGGAACGAAGAAGTGCGTAGACGGTTCAACGTCGTGCCCATCCCCACGGTCATGAGGCAGTCCCGGCTACGATGGTTCGGCCACGTGAGCCGCGCCAAGAAAGAATCTATCATCAAACCTGCAATGAAGGTGACTGTCGGAGGAGCGAGACCGCGTGGTAGACCTAAGCAACGCTGGATGGACACAATCAAGGCCGATCTAGAGATCGCGAAGGCAGACCCGGCATACATGGTAGACAGAGAGGTGTGGAAGCAGTACTTAAGGACATTAGCGGACCTCGCCCGAGCGCGAGACAAACGCTGAAGAAAAAGAAGAAGAAGTTCTTGCAAGGAAAGAATTGATTCATAAACAGAGGGATTTTTTTTTTTTAAAGGGACATCAATAACATATACTATACAGGTAATCCTCGACTTACAGCAGTTCATTTAGTGACTGTTCAAAATTACAATGGCACGGGAAAAAAGTGACTTATGATCTGGTTCATATTTATGACGGTCTTCTGACCCAGGCTTCATAAATTATAATCACGCACAAACTTATTTTAAAAACAAGACTTATTTTATTGCAACACTGGGAATTGTTTTCATTCCCAGCCAGAATTAATCTCAAACAGTCCCCCAAGATGATCAGCCACCTTTCAGTTCTGTGAAGTGCTGCCAAAAACAAAAGTATCAAATGAACTAGAAAAGAAATCAACCAAAATACAAAAAACCCACAACCAAAGTACAAAGAGCTTCAAGGATGACTCTGAACTGATCGAACTACCTTGCTTCCTGCAAAGGTTTCTTCATCTTGTCCTGACTTTTATTCCTTATAGGAGGGGCAATCACCTCCAAGCCTTACTCCTGAGTTGCCCCTTTTGTCTCAGCTGCTCTTGCCTTCTAGCAGCTCTGTGCACATGCGCACTGGGAACAGGCTCCCCTGGTTCCTCTGCCTCACTGCTGCCAGACTCCAGAGGCTATGAAGGCAGCACACAACTCCCAGATGCTCCTGGCCCCATCTCTGCATCGGACGGAGGACTCTAGTCTGAGTCCTCACCAGATTCCCGGACTGGTCCCCTTTCTTCTCCACTGTCTGATTCTGCTGCCGTCTGCACAGATTCTGCTGCCAGCAAACCACAACAGACGGTTGCAGCATCCTGTGGTTATGTGATCCCCTTTTGCAACCTTCTGACAAGTAAAATCTACGAGGAAGCCAGATTCACTTAACAACCCTCTGGCTAGCATAACAACCGGGAGCACTTGGTTAGCGTGGGTGGGTTTTGTGTTGACATTGTGTTTCTAGTTTACCATTGTGGTTGTTGTTTTCTTCTTCTCTTGTAAACTGGATTCCTTTAAAAATGTTGTTGGTGGTTCTGTGATTAGTCCTTTTTATTATGGTATGTATGATTTTTTTAGTATGGTATGGTAAAAGATTTCATTCAGGAAGAATTAAAGAAGTATTACTAAAATGCAATAGAAGATAAATAAAATTGCCTTGGAGATATGTAACACAGAATGGCAGTGCCTTGTTTTTTACTTATTCAGATACACACACACACACACACACACACTGTACATCCAGATTCACAAATAATAACAGATTATTATTTTGAAAAATTAGAGGAGGGAATACTGTAGAATTTGCCTTGGTCTTCCAGAGGAAAAGAAGAAATAGAAATATAACACAAACACACATGCAAATAAGTATATCTTTGTGGTCACTTCCTTATATGATACAACGCTACAAACTGTCTTTTCTCTTGCAGATCTTGGCAACCGAGGAATTTGTACATCTCGCTGTTTTTTTTCTGCTGTTCATTTCTGCCCTTAACCCAACTGGCATAAAATATTTATCTCTTAAATTATTCAAGTCTGAAGTGGAGCACTGCTTCCTCCCACCTAACAAAACTAACAAAATCAATATTTCTTTTGGGCCTGGTCTATCAATAAATCAGAATAGAGCTGGAAGGGACCTTGGAGGTCTTCTAGTCCAGCCCCCTGCTCAAGCAGGAGAACCTATACCATTTCTTCCTAAAAAAAAAAAACACTCCATCGATGAAGCACCCACGATTTCTGGTGGCAAGCTGTTCCACTGGTTAATTGTCCTCCCTGTTAGGAAGTTTCTCCTTAATTTCAGGTTGCTTCTCTCCTTGATGAATTTCCATCCCTTGTTTCTTGTCCTGCCCTCTGGTGCCCTTTGGAGAAATAAGTCTAGAAAAAAATTTCTGGCAACTTTCTGCTCCCTGTCGAAGAGCTGAATAACATGTCACACCATCCTTGAGCTTTACAAATGCCAAACCGAGTAAAATAAGACAGCTTTTAAAACAAAAACAAAAAAAACATGGTCCCCTCCAGTTCTCCCTTTTCTGTGTAGCAGTTGCATGCAACTCCCAGCCTGGGATTTTCTGGGTATTTTGCAAACGAAAACCAATCATTTGTGTTTGCGTTTTGCCATTTCGTCTGCAATTTTTCAAAAAAAAACAAACCCTGGACCAAGCAAGGCAACCTCTCTACCATGTTGCAAAAGGATTGGAAAGGCTGGGGAGGGAAGGAAGAGAGAGAAAAGGTTAAAAGTGCCAACAAACCCAGTCTTTCTTTTGATCATCCGCATTTCTGCTCCCTTTGTAATCTCAATTCTTCCATTGATCTTGCCAAATGCATCCAGGGGACAGGAATTTGTCAATACTTATCAGGGGACTGCAAAGGAAAGAGCTTCCTTTTTGACAGCATCATCTTCTCCCTGTCCCCTCTGGGAGAGAAACTTGTTTTCCAAGACATGACCTCGGAGATGTGCTGTGTGCGTCTCGCACAATTTATCACCATGTTGCCTATAATTAGGTTTGCTAACGTACAGCCCAGTGTAGTCTTGTTGACTGGGAACTTAATCAAGTTACTATTGAGTTCATGTCTTCATGGCTCCAGGTGACTGTTTTACTTGCAGAATTATAGCCTTCGCAACCTGATGTGGAGAAATTAAGCTCTGGACACCCCCCTGTTTTTTCCCCCTTCCTTCCAAACCTTCCCTTCTTCCGCCACAATGTGAAAATATTTAGCAAACCGTGACAATGATGGAAAACAGTAGGAAACAAAAATGCTCTACATTAGTATAAAACATGAGGAATGAAGCAAAGCCCCTCAGTGGTACAACATGTGTTATGCTGGTTGGCAGTCCATTAGAGCTGATAGACATTTCACTTACCTAAGTCAAATATAACAGTCTAGAATTCATTAATATAAGAGTGGGGGGCGGGGGGAAGACCCTGCAGAATCAAGCCTACCATCTGGTTAGAATGACAGAATAATCTAAAACTCATGATTAGTCTAAGGAGTGGAATTTCACTTTAATCTTTTTCATTGCTCGAAATTTCCATCTGCGCAGTACAGCACATCATTTTTCTTCAAGACAAATGTGCTGTTTTTCATGTTCCAAAATTAGATCAGAAGAAAACGATTAATCATGTCATGGCCTGGGAAAGGAAACAAAAAGGCCCTGATATTCAACACTTCCATCCTCCCTCCCTCCCCTTCCTTCTCTCGCTGGTGTTTGCAAGTTATTTCCTTTCTTTCCCCCAATCTCCGTTTTCTCCTTGCAACTTTTTAAAGAACCTGGCGCATCCCTCGTGCGTTAGAGCCGGGCCTTCAGTCCATGCGGCCATTTCGAGCAAGCTTTTGAGAAGCCAAACGTCCCTCCGTTTCCAGCTGAAATCTTTGCCCCCGGTGTCCCCTCTGGGCCACGTCCCCAGCAGAGGACAGGGTGAGTTGGTTAGATGTGACCCCAGAACAGAGCTGGAGAGGGGGACGGGGGAGAAAATCTCAGAAACAAGTCGCCAGGCTGCAAATGAGTGAGACCACACCATGGTCAGGTGACTGTCCCCTCTGACAGTTGTAAGCCATTAGAGGAACATGGATGTTTTCGCCGTGTGACAAAGAGGACCCCTTTTAGTGCAGCAGGCCTGCCTGTCAGCTGGCTCTCAAGTCATAACAAATTTCTGGCACTCAGCTGAGGCTGAACATTTGCCGTGTCATGAAGATGATAAATGACCTGTAGAGCTTTGAAGTGTCTTGGCAGTTCAGATGGGTCCACTGTGCTGACAGAGAAATATACACAACAGCGTAACCAATAATGAGAACATTAAACATTCCTGTCTTGTGACAGGCTGACAGAAAAACCCAGCCTTACATCAATCAACTGGAGAGATATAACCTTGACAATTAGCCCTTTCTCTGATACTTGCAATAACCTTTCCACTGGCCAACTCCTTCACACATTCACTTTCCCCTTCCCTCGCTTGGCCTTTACTTATTTATTTGATTTCTTGGAGGGTGTGTGTGTGTGTGAGAGAGAGAGAGAGAGAGAGAGAATTTTCTTTCTTTCTTTTTTTCTTTTTTAGTCTAGCTTATCTGCCACAATCATATTTCTGGTTTGCAAGGGCAGAAAAATAAAAAAATAAAAAAACAGCATGCTGAGAGCATGCCCACACATCCCTCCCCTCCAATTTTTTTTTCTTTTCTTTCTCATTTAAAAGATAAAACATGTCGAGAGAAGTTTATTTTGTATGCTTCCTCTTATTTCCTCTTAGGACAACGGAGTATATATTTGGATATATAATCATCTCAGAGCATCTGTTAGCACAAATCCTTGAGATGCCTATTCTGTTTATGTTCTGAGTTTACTTTATGATTACTTATCTGTGATTATTCAGATCCCGATAAAGAAGTCTGCATTGATTGATGAATTGATTCATAGACTGAATTAGACCAGAGCACACATCCATCCCTAGACCTACAAGGACACAACTCAGGAAACAGTGGGCTTAAAATCAAATCCCTCCAGATATTTTTCACCAGAGTATTTTGAGATGGGGGCCATTAAATGGAAGGAGGGATATTTAAAATGCTGCATTTATGCTTATGGCAGGAGTGGACAAAAGGAGAAGTACAGCTCATTCCTCAAAACCACAAAACTAGACAATAATTGTTTGCAAAGGAAGGACTGAGGTAAAGGTTCCCAGGAAGCAAATTTAACTTAGGATAGACATTGCATTGTTTTAAGTTATTTGGAAACAATACATCTACAGGGAATTAAGGATTTGAGCAGGGGTAGGATTCTAGCGGTATAGCAACCGGTTCGGTGATCTTTGTGCGCTTTGTGTGTGTTCGCACCAAATGTGCACGCTGTGCACATGATCCACATTTTAAAAAGGCACGTCCATTCTTACCTTCAACCGCAGTCTCTGTGAAGAAAACAGCTGAGGCTGCTGCTGGACACAATCAGCCATCCGTGCTCGCTACCTCCTATGCTGTCCACAACCAACCCCCTTCACTAGGGCTTTTTTGTGGGGTAGGTCTTATATTAGGCGCATGTTTAAAAATCAGGCTACTGCTTATTTTCACAATAGGCCTTTGGGGGTGGGAAACATGGTACTAAACTGCTCTGCCACGCGAATCAGCTGTGCTCTAAACAAAGGCCTAAAGCACCGGATAGAGCAGGGGTGGGCGGACGGGCCCACTTCCTCGTCACAGCAAACCGGTTCAGAGCGAGCGGAACATCAGAACAAGGGGTTCACCTGAACCTGTCTGAATCGGTAGAATCCCACTCCTGGATTTAAGCCAGGGCAACAATTATAGCTTGCTGCAGTTGGAAAATGTGTAGTTACCTGTAATGAGACTTTAAAATAAAACTCTCTAAAGCCAGAGAACTTCTGGTGAGGTCCAAAAAATAAATAACTAAAGACAACAGCTGCAACTGCATGATGAAAACCCCACCCCTTTTGCTTACATCATACAAGATCCATATAGAGGGGTGGGATTTAAGTCTCACATTGTGGTCATACCTTTTTAACCTATAGCATGTTCTGAGATTTTCTCAAAAGCGACGTATCTAAGAAAGAAGAAATGGTATGTAGGGTCTCCTGCTTGACCAAAGGGTTGGACCAGAAGATCTTCAAGGGACCTTCAACGGGGTCTCTTCTGACCCTGTTATTCTGTTACTCTGTCATTCATGAATTCATAATGCAATATTTCTCACCTGTCCAAAGGGTGCAAGTTAGCTTTGATGGAGAAGACAAGATTTTGGTATTAACAGAAACCACAATACGAAACAGCAACTTGTTCAGCATGAATGTCAAATTTGAAAGAATGGGCATCAGAGGTGATATTCAGCCGGTTTGGACTGGTTCTGGTGTGCCGGAAATTTTGAGTAGTTCAGAGAACCGGCAAATACCACCTTTGGCTGGGCCCGCCCACTAGCCCCACCCTATCCTGCCCTATATTCCCTTGTTTTTTACCTCAGCTGATTCACAGGGCAGAGCGGATTGCCGTGCCTCAGCTGAGCTAAAAAAACAGCGCAGCTCAGCAGCATTGATATACAGGAAGGTCTTTGAGCCCTACGCGCACATGCGGAGCAATCTCTCAGAACCAGTAGGAAAAAAAATTGGAAACCCACCACTGATGGGCATGATTTTTGAGAAGGCACAGGGCACAGAGTGGATGGAAGGAATGCTGAATAAAAAGTTGTTTCAAGGTACACAGAGGAAGAGGAAAGCTTATTTCTCAGTTTTATAGCAGGTGTCCTTTAACTGGGGTATCTGAAAGATGGATGTTGCAGGACATTTTCCAGCTGGATGTTTGAACATCTGGACCAAGTCAGAAGAATGACGTGAGGTTTTATGGAGAGCAAATGCTGATTTGGGGACTAGAATACCTGCAGCTGGTTTTGAGAAGGAAGTATTTATTTATTTTTATGTATTTATTTATTTTATTTGGTTTGTCAATTGCTTACAATAGGTATAAGTAAAAACATAGTTATGAATACATGGATACATATAAGAAAAATAAAAGAAACAATAGGACAGGGATGGTAGGCACGTTGGTGCGCTTATGCATGCTCCCTACAGACCTCTTAGGAAAGTGGTGAGGTCAATAGTAGACAGTCTAAGTTTAAAGTTTTGGGGTTTGGGAAGAAACTACAGAGTCAGGTAGAGTTTTCCAGACACTGACCACTCTGTTGCTGAAGTCGTATTTCCTGCAATCAAGTTTGGTGCGATTAACCTTGAATTTGTATCTATTGTTTGATCTTGTATTGTTATGGTTGAAGCTGAAGTGTTCATTGACAGGTAGGACATTGCAATGTATGATTTTATATACTATACTTAGATTGGAGTAATGGAGTAAGACGGTAATTAAAAGGTTATTGTACAGTTTGGCAGTTGTACAACAAGCGGGCAGAAGCTTGACCAGGCAAAACAAGACCGAGATCTTTCTGAATTGCAGAAGTTGCCAGAGCCAGAAGAATACATGAGTTCTTCCCAACTGCAGTTGTTCTACTAACAGTTCCTACTTAACTATGGTTAATACTCGAGGTTAAATGTGGCAGCCTTGTTATTGCCATTAAAAAAACAACGAGTATGAGAATTTGAGCGTGTGAATCCAGTGCCTTTCATTCTCACAAAAACCAGACAAGAGCAGGATAGATAATAATTGATGCGGCACATGTTTTCGTTTATCCACATGCCAACACATAATGATTTTTTTATGATTGCAGAAGTATTCTGCCAAAACTTGGAGAGGAATCACAGCCTTCCCTCATGTTCCTTGTTGCACTTGGATGCTCCTGCACAACTTCAGATGAAACAGATCAGTTTAGTGGTGATGAAGTGTACCTTTGCATGCCAGTAAAGTTTTTGTCAAAGGGATTCATAGCTTGAGATTTCCCGGGGTCTGCTCTAGCTTATTTATGCCAGATCCTGTAGAGAGAGATGGACATTTCTCTTACAGATACTGTCAACAACATCTGGATTCATTACCAAGAAATCCACCAGGTTTGTCTTTTGATGACTCTTTTGGGTAGATTGTCAATTGTCCAGTTTTTGTCACCATGATGTAAAAAATGATGTTGAGACTATAGAACTGGGGTCGGCAGCCTTAAACACTTAAAGAGCCACAGAGATCCTAACTTGAAGCCCCCATTCAGTTCTGGAGCTGACTGGAAGTTTGGTTCCCCCACCATAGAGTCTCCTCCTAGCGCAGCGTCCTTTTTCTTCTGCCAACCAGAAGTTTGGTTCCCCCATCATAGAGTCTCCTCCTAGTGTGGCATCCTTTTTCTTCTGCCAGCCGGAAGTCCAGTTCCTGCAGCATAGTCTCCTCCTAGTGCTGTGTCCTTTTTCCTTTTATTGATCTGGGACAGGGAGCCACAGCAGAGGGATGAAAGAGCCACATGCGGCTCTAGAGCCACAGGTCTTCCAATATCCAAGGGGCTGCCCCAAAGAAAAGGAGGGTCAAAAGTGGTGACAATGCCTAGTGAGATCTCCAATACTTAAAACATGACCAGTTACTAAGAAAAGGAAGCTCTCCATTCAAGATTATGACTAAGGACAACACGGAGTTGAGACAGAAAAATAATTTTAATGGAAATTTATCTTAATCAATAATCATTTATTTACTGATGGTACTGATAGCCATTGCGGACATTTAATTTCCCCAAATTTAATTAGATTTAATTATGAAGGACTAAAGAGTGAAGTCAGCAAGAGGTGACTTTCTATTTGAACTAGAATAGATGTCGGTGTGCTCTGAAAAGAATTCTGGTGAAAACGAATAGATTTCAAGGATTTTCATATGTTTGGATTTTTCAAATCTTACACAGGATGAACGTTTGAATGATTCCATAAACCCTTCAGACATCATGTTTTAGGAAGTAGATCTTTCAAGCTTGTTGCTTATGCATTGTATTCCCTTGCATTTATTTGTTTCTATTGCAAAAATCTCAAATTTAATCTAATGCTGAAATTAAATTTAATCTTGTTTGAAGTGGTATAATTCTTGTCATAGTTCTTGGAAGCAAACATGACACCAAGCCATCTCCAGCCAAGCACAGTTCGGGCAACTAGGTTTATACCACAATATAAAAAAGACATCGAGACTCTGGAAAAGAGTGCGGAGAAAAGCAACAAAGATGATTAGGGGCCCGGAGGCAAAAAAATAATAATATAAAGAATGGTTGCGGAAATTGGGTATGTCTAGTTTAATGAAAAGAAGGGCTAGGGGTGACCTGATCGCAGTCTTCCAATATTTGAGGGGCTGCCAAAAGAAGGAGTCCAAAGCACCTGAGGGCAGGACAAGAAGAAACAGATGGAAACTAATCAAGGAGAGAAGCAACCTAGAACTCAGAGGAGAAATTTCCTGATACAACAATTAACCAGTTCAGGATAGCAATAGCCTTATATATAGCACTTAGACTTATATACCGCTTCACAGTGCTTTACAGCCTTCTCTAAGCGTTTACAGAGTCAGCCTCTTGCCTCCAACAATCTGGGTTCTCATTTTACTAACCTCAGAAGGATGGAAGGCTGAGTCAACCTTGAACCGGAGAAATTTGAACTGCCGAACTACAAGCAGCCGGAAGTCAGCAGAAGTAGCCTGCAGTAGTGCATTCTAACCACTGTGCCACTGTGGGTGCTTCCATCACTGGAGGCTCTTAAGAAGAGACTGGACAACCGCTTGTTTGAAATGGTGTAGGGTCCCCTGCTTGAGCAGGGGGTTGGACCAGAAGACCTCCAAGGTCCCTTCCAAGTCCATTATTCTGTTAAATCCTGTCAATCCAGGTGATCTCGCCTCCTCTGGAAACTTTGATCCAAACAATCCAGCTGCCCGGCAGCAAAGCGATTCCAGGTAACAAGGCCATGTATAGGGTGTGATCATAAAAGACATATAAAAGACAGGTAGAGATTCAGTTGTATTGTTGTGGCCACTAACTTTGTTTTTCCTGACCATGCACTGTGGGTGCCCCTGCTGCTACAAGCAGTCATTCGTTTACAGACAGTCATTCGTTTACAGACAGTCATTCGTTTAATGACTGTTTGAAGTTACAGTGGCACTGAAAAAAGTGATTTATGTTCGTTTTTCTTTTTATTTATTTTCAAAATTACACATCTTTATTTACATTGTTAACAGTATTGTGTCATCGATATTACATATATTTACATTTATTTTTATAACATTAATCGTTATTCCTATGTTCTATCCACTTACACCATTTATCTCATACTGCATAGTATTCTGATTCCTCCTTGCCTTTTAGTTCTGTTGTAAGTTTGTCCATTTCGGCACATTCTAATATTTTTTGTATTAACACCTCTTTGGACGGTATATTTTCTTATTTCCAACCCTGCGCGAAAACTGCTGTTATTATATGCAATATGATGTATTGGATTTACTTGCTAAATTTCCCTTTAATTATTCCTAGTAGGAACAGTTTGGATTTAAACTCTATTTGATGTTCTGTTATCTCCTGTAACCATCTTCATCCAATATTTTCTGGCTTTGGGGCATTGCCACCACATATGAAAAAATGTTCCCTCCTTCTGTTTGCATTTCCAACACTCTGATTTTGTATTTGGGTACATTTTTGCCAATCTCGCTGGCACTAAATGCCATCTATAGAACATTTTATGCTGCTTTTCTTTATAAGCTGTTGACAATGTTAACTTGTAGTTTTGGGTCCAAATTTTTCCCAATTGACTGTTACAGCAGCCTCAGCATCACGTGATCAAAATTCAGACACTTGGCATCTATTTGTTGCATACATGTCATCCCCTTTTGTAACCTCCAGATGAGCAAAGAGAATGGGGAAGACAGATTCACTTAACAATTGGATTACTAACTTAACAACCATGCAGTGACTGACTTAACTGTAGTAAGAGAGTGGTAAAATAGGGCAAATCTCACTTAACATCTGTCTTGTATAGCAGCAGAAATTTTGCACTCAGTTGTGGTCTTAAAGTCAAGAACTACCTGACATTAATGCTTTTAGAAGTCTTTGTGTTTTAGATCCCTTCTGGGTCCAGGAAGATTTCAACCTTCAAACTGGGAATAAGGGCTTAGATTTCTTTCTTCCCTCTATCCATCCGTTAGTGAGTTGCTGCTTTTAGACTTTCCATTTAAATAAATAAATAAAAGCTTCCAGCAATTTCTCCTTTATTATTTAACCTCAATGGGAGTTGAACTGTATTTGCACTCTAACCCTAACCCAGTGGGTTGTAATAGCTTGCTTTATTACCATAGTAGTAATATTATTAGTAGTAATATTATTCTACAGGTCAATTGTGGGCCTTTTTGCCCGTGGAAGGGTCTCCAATATTTGCATTTCTAGAAGTGCTTATTACCATTCAGAGTAATTTAATTTGACTTTCCACATGGAAAAGTAGCCACTTCCATCACCTATTCTATGACTCGATGATTTTGCAAAGTGGTTGTATCATGCTCCCAGATGCCAATCAAATGTAATATTTTGACTTTCTTAGTTTATTTCTCCTGAAAGGAAGCTTCAAAATATGACTGTCAGCAAGCAAATAAAACAAGAATCATGATATCCAATTCGCCAAACTGCCATTCACAGAACTTGGTTGTATATGCTGAAATAATAACACTTGTTCCTCTATAACCTCAGTGATTTCACGCAATCGTACAGGTCTATTATCTTGCATCTATTTATCTAACACAAGGTGCTACTGGCTTTAGTATATTATACTCAGACTAAAAGCCTATAATGAACCTGCATTGTTGTTGGAATTAACTCCTGGCCACTGCATGGCTCTCTGTAGTAATAACCTGTATCTCTTTCAGACATTTTCTGCTTTTCCTTTTATCTCAGTTCAGCCACCTTTTCGTTCCCCTTCTTTTTCCTCCAAACTTACTAAGCGCTGTGTAATTCTTTTTGCTCAACCATCACATATCATATACCCAAAGCATGTGACTTTCACCCTGATAATCATGATTTCAAGATTATTCCATTTTCAATTTTCAATTTTTATTTCATCCAAGACCGATTGATAGATTCTGCTAGCTTTGGATGCCATATTAGCACCAGAAGCTTCCATGCTGCCACATTCTTGAGCTTGGGAATTTGGGAGGGAGGATTTTATGGAGCGCATGTAGTTAGACATGCTAGCTTTTTTCTTTAAAGTCAAGGTCATGTTATTTCTGCACCTGGATGAGGAGTGTTTGAAGGGGTGTCTCAAATTGGAACGGACGGTGATTGGGGCATGTGATGGAATGATGGGTGAAGAGGATGAGTTTGTCATTTTTAATTTTTGGAGGAAAACCTGGAACTTTCAGATTCTGGTTTTCCCAGATGTGCCAGTATGACAGCTCTAATAAAATGGAACTTTGAGAAAATGCCTGTCTCAGAGTTTTGGTGTTGGAGTTTGTTTTTCTGAAACGCTGACAGATTCTTCTTGTTATCTATGATTATGAGTTAAAAGCAAAGGTGGTATTCAGCAGGTCTGACCAGTTTTGGAGAACTGGTAGCAGAAGTTTTGAGTAGTTCGGAGAACCAGCAAATCCCACCTCTGACTGGCCCTGCCCCCATCTATTCTCTGCCTCCCATGAGTTCCAGCTGATTGGCTGGGTCTTCTTTGGTTGCCCTGCATAGGAGAACGGAGCTGGAAAGAAGGTTAGTGGGATGGGGTGGGGAGGGAATGGGGATTTTGCAGTATCTTCCCCCTGCCACGCCCACCAAGCCATGCCATGCCCACCAAACCACGCTCACAGAACCGAATAGTAGCATTTTTAAAATCCCACCACTGTCTTAAACCCAACATTGAACTAAAGTGCTGTGCATCGGCATAAATCTATGCCCTTGCCTCACAATTTGAGCATATATTTATACAAATGTATTATAGTTTAATGTTTGATTTGGAGTGAAAGACAACAAAAATCCAAACCTTTGCTTCCTCTCTTAGCTATTTTGGAATTCAGATCCATCCAGAAGTAGTATTCAATAGGTTCTGACCAGTTCTGGAGAACTGGTAGTGGAAATTTTGAGTAGTTTAGAGAACTGGCAAATTCCACCTCTGACTGGAGATTTTACAGTATCCTTTCCCTGCCACGCCCACCAAGCTACTCCCACAGAATCTGTAGTAAAAGAAAATTGAATCCCACCACTGGTTAAGAGGTTGTATCTCTCTCTCTTGTCCCATTCCCCCTCAATATTTTCAGTTTTCACAACTGAGCATTACTATACTGAAGACAAAATTGTTCTTCTTCTGATCTTATAGAAACATCCTTGCTGATTATTATCTTTTCTAAATGTAAACACTGTCTCCTTCTTGAGAATTTACCTCTACTTGACTTCTCCTTCTTTGTTCCTCAGCCCAAGAAAACAAGAATATCTACCTTCTTCACTTCTTTTCTGTCAACTGTTAAGTTCACACTTTGTTCTGACCCAACCTGGTTCCAAGAAAGCCAACACCAGACAAAGGAAGCAGCCCCCACCTTTTAAGTTTTCATCTACAAATTCTGTTTCTTCACAGATAAAAGGCTGCTTCCAACTAATTCTCTCTGTCAAAAAAGAGCCTTGGCAAATTATTTTTCAAGGCTGCCAAAAACCCACAGATAAGAAATAGTTTACAAGAGTTTTCAAATGCTAACTATAATGTCCATGGAGCTGAGTTTCAGAACGTCTTTGCCTTCTGCAAAGAATGCTCCTTTGAACCTGGCTTTTATCCTCTTGAGGGAGGGGCAATTATCTTGCAGCCTTACTCATGAGTCACCCATGCTGCTGCAGCTGCTCTTTCCTATAAGCAATCCTGTGTGCACGTGCACTTAGCACAGGCTCCTCGGGAACCTCCTCATCACTGCTGCCAGCCCCCACAATCTCTGAAGGCAGCAGTCCACTCCCTAATGGTCCTGGCCCCTCATCTGAGTCCTCACTCTCCTCCACCCTCCACACCTGCTGCCGGCTAACCACAACATACTTGCTGAATTAATGTTCTCTTCTTCATGTGAGTCTTCCACCTTTACCTCCACAAGACACTGTCTATGGAGCTTCTCAATCATCTCACATCATGATTTTCCCACAGGGGCTTTTCAAAAGGCAAGTGGGCTTTCTTGAGTTTTTTTCCTTTGAAATTATTTGGTTCTCATCCAAAAAGAACTGAAGAAGTTTCTTGGATGAGAACCGAAATGCTTCCAAAGGGGAAAAAAAAAAGGAACCAACAAAGTCCAGTTGCCTTTTGAATAGCATCTTTGGGACTCCCAAGATATTTTTCTAAGTTTAAATTCAGTCAACACAGTTATGATACCTCCAGATCTCAAGCTGTTCATGCTTCAGGCTGTCATTTCAATTTCAGCTGTCATCTCATCCATCCCTGCCATTCTTAGAATGAATCTGTTACATAACTGAAAAAGATATGGGGATAATATGCTTCCCTTCCTATCCTGAAACAGAATCAGAATACAGCTGGAAGGGATCTTGCACGTCTTAATATGTTTTAGTCTCCAAACCTTTAGAATAGAACAGAACAGAATAGAATAGAATAAATATTGGAGTGAAGAATAGAATAGAATAGAATGGAATGGAATGGAATGGAATGGAATGGAATGGAATGCAGTGGAGTGGAGTGGAATGGAATGGAATGGAATAGAATAGAATAGAATAGAATAGAATAGAATAGAATAGAATAGAATAGAATAGAACAATAGCTTTATTGTCACTTTGAATGTACACTAATTGGCATACATTAAAAATGAAATTTCATTTTGCATTCAGCTCTTAAAGGGTTACCATCTCCAATTTTACATTACATTACACCACCTCCAATTTTACATTACATAAATTTATCTACATGAGAAGATAAATAAACAAACAAACAAACAAATAAATAAATAAATATATGTATTTATCTATATACATTATATGACACAGAGAAACAATGCAGTCTAGTTCGGATGTATACATGTTTATGGCAAGAAAATCTGAT
Organism: Pseudonaja textilis; assembly: GCF_049901715.1. Classification (NCBI taxonomy): domain Eukaryota; kingdom Metazoa; phylum Chordata; class Lepidosauria; order Squamata; family Elapidae; genus Pseudonaja; species Pseudonaja textilis. The sequence continues at coordinate 9,068,861 of NC_141993.1, forward strand.
CTAGAACCCCTGTCCTCTTCTAAATGGCCTTTGAAATGAAGAGTGCAACCTTACTGGTGATTTATAGGTTCTTTGCAAAAAAAAAAAAAGTAAGACAGTTTCTCTCTCTATTTTTTAGGTTTTAAATAAGAGTCCAAACAAGTAGCCCTAAGTAAGAAAAATAAAAATGGCAGCATAAAAAATCAGGAAATGTAGCATCTCTTACATAAATGACACAACCACTCACCTGAGAATTAAATTAAAATTAAATCAATCTGTAATGTAATGGGAAGTTTCCTTTTTTTTTCCTTAGTGCTTTTTCTCTCTCCTAAGTTGAATATGATTATATAAAGTTTCTTCTGTAAATGATCTAAAACATTGAACTGAATTACATTTTCGGACCTCTCATTTGTGCTCCTACTTTTCTCTGAAGAAAAACTAGTTTCAAAAGTTTGCAAGATCAGGGTTTTTTTTTACCACTTTGGTGAGGACTTTCCCAAAATTTTACCCATCCAGAAGGAGGGTAAATTAGGAGCCTTTCTGCCGCCATCACATTAATTGCAATGCCATCTAGTGGACTTATTTTGAGAAAAGACAGGCTACCTCTGAGTGGGATCTGAAACTTTGCTGATGGCCAGAGTAGTCATTTTTGTGTGTCTGTTTGTGTGTCTGTGTGCTGCTAAGCAGCTAAGATGATACTACTTGTGGTATCAAGAGTAGCAGATGTTGCTACTATTTAATAAACGCAATAGGGGTAGTCCTTGACTTACAACAGCTTTCAAGAAGAGACTGGACTGCCATCTGTCATAAATGGTATAGGCCAGGGGTCTCCAACTTTGGCAACTTTAAGACTTGTGGACTTCAACTCCCACAACTCAGTTTTGCCGAGCTTCAACTCAGCTTTGCTGGCTGAGGAATTCTGGGAATTGAAGTCCACAAGTCTTAAAGTTGCTGAGGTTGGAGACCCTTGGTATAGGGTCCCCTGCTTGGGTGAGGGGGGGGGAAGGTTGGACTAGATGACCTACAAGGTCCCTTCCAACTCTGTTATTCTATTATTCTAACTAGCTTTTATTAGGCAGTGAGCCTTGAGTGTTTTCAGAATGTGTAGATAGCAGGGGTGGGCTTCAAAAATTTTAGCAATGGGTTCTCAGCGCAGTTGCTGGGTGGGCAT